>NC_091135.1:6725238-7025238 GCF_041381155.1 Argopecten irradians
AAAATTGTGAATTATATGACCCTGGGGTCTCGCGTTACCCCCTTGGGAGGGGGTCAAGTTTACTATAGTTTATACAGGGAAAACACATTTATGAGCATGTTTTGCTCAATTTTTATTGGAAACGAGTCAAATTTGGTTAGAATTATTAGCCTGAGATAGCATTTTAATATCATATCCACATTGGTCCTGGCCGACCCCCTGGGGGCAGAGGGGCGGGGCCAAAAAAGGTCAAATAGGCTAAAACTTCAAAAATATTCTTTTAAAATTCTGGAAATGGTGTAATCAAATACACTTTATAGATGAAAAGGTCTTAAAGTTTGTTTATAGAAATTGTAAATTATATGACCCTGGGGTCTCCTGTTTCCGCTTGGGGAGGGGGTCAAGTTTACTATAGTTTATATAGGAAAAAGACATTAATGAGCATTTTTTGCTCAATTTTCGTGGGAAAAACTTGGTTAGAATTATTGGCCTGAGATAGCATTTTAATATCATATCCACATTAGTCCTGGCCGACCCCCTGGGGGCAAAGGGGCGGGGCTAAAAAAGGGTCAAATAGGCTAAAACTTAAAAAATCTTCTAAAATTCTGGATATAGTAGAATCAAATAACTATAGATGGAAAGGTCTTAGGTGTTTTATAAAAATTGTGAATTATATGACCTTGGGGTATCACATTACCCCCTGGGGAGGGGTCGAGTTTCCTTTAGTTTATATAGGAAAAACATATTTGTGAACATTATTTGCCCAATTTTCGTAGGAAATTAGTCAAACTTGATTAGAATTATTAGCCGAAGATATAGCATTTTAACATCCATATCCGTCCTCGATGACTCCCTGGGGGACCAGAGGAGCAGGATCAAACAGGGTCAAAATGATTAAAATTTCAAAAAATACCTCTAAGTTCACAGGTCTGATGGAAGCAAATACTCTTCATAGTCTAAAGAGTCAAATTTATAAATCACTGACCAACTTCAAGGCTCAGCATATAGTGTATATATGTCTTTAATTTGTTTCATTATATATTCTAACTCAGGTGACCGTTAAGGCCCATGAGCCTCTTGTTTTTTGTTGAACATTTTCTGGTTATCATTACGGAAATTATGTGATTATATTCAAACACATTTTGTTAGCTTTTTAAAAATTGTGCATTCTATAGATGTAAAACTTTATATATTTTCACTTTACAAGATATTATGGTATCACATAAAGACAATAAATCAAGTAGAAGAAATATAGTAAAAAATGTACCTGTAGCTACTATAACAATAAATATGAATGATATTTGTACAAAAGAGCAACTGATTTATTTGAAGTCTTTTCATGCTTTGTTTTGTTATTCAGTATGATGGTCCTGAATCTGCTGATTCCAAGGTGAAGAAAGACTGAAAGTATTTTACACTTTGCTGGGAAGAAAATCTGTTTCAGAAGAAAATACCAAAACATATTTGCCATAATGTGTTCAACAACTGGCCATACGCACTGCTGAATAATCTACAGCTGTTTCACTAGTGTTACTTCAGCTCAAACGCTGCTTGTAAACTTAGATCTGATTGGCCTATTTGCTTTCCTCACCAAAAGACTACATGGAAGGTGATATCTGATCTGGTTCCAGTTCTGACCGGGTGTAAGACACATGTAATGTGATATCCTGTGGGAGCCTTTTTCACCATTCCTTTGAGTGAAAGCATTTTCCAAATGCCAATTGCTATGCCCAGTTACTTGAAGGACAGTCACAGGCTGCCAATGTGGAGAAGTGAGAATAAGACTTTGGAAGCAATACTGCCACGACAAGTTAGTCCTATGTTCTTGGATGGAAATAAACAGTTGCTCTGCCAGCCTAAGCACTGAGGATAGGATTTCAGTTCAGAATGGGTTAAAAACTGTACATTTTTTAAGCAGCTAAAATAAGAATGTTCTACACAAATTTGTTTGTGTTCATATATATAAATATGCAAGGATTTCAATAATACAATACTTTATGGGAATTTCTTTTTTGGTTGGTTGTAAATCACAATATTAAATTGTGTAAAAAAAAAAACCAGTTTTGACATATTATTATTCTTTTGTAATTTTGTTTTACTGAGCAAATTTATCCATTTTATGGACTGTTTTGCTGCTATATTGATTTGATTTTGGAATTGATTTTGAATCTTTTACAAATTTAGGAAACAAACTGCTTATAGAGCCTTACATAAGATTCAAAGATATCGATACCATATCATTTTATCTTTATGTACAAAATTTGTGGAGAAATTGTCGGGAATCGGGTTAGCATTAATATCGTTAACATACATATGACACAAAAGCAATGTACAATGTACATTAATGTTAAGATTTGTTGCAAACTGTCGCTCAGATTTAGTTGTCCTATTGTTCAAAGAAAGCATTCCATCTGTATGTACATTAAACAATTTGATGTTTGTATGTAATATCTACATGAATCAAGGGTAATTTTGAAATGTTAAGTATAGATATATGAACAATTTACCTGACAGGTATCTCTTTTTACCTGCTGGCTTCTACATTATCACATGGTCATTTTATAGCATAATCCCATGATTTGAAAATGTAATATCATTGTCAAACTAAATAGCTAGAAATCACTACGAAATTCCGCAAGCTGTACATCTGAGCTGGGACCTTTAAAATGTCCATGATTGATACTGCAGAAGGAGCAAGAGAATGTATTTGAATTGAAGTTTTAATGATTTTGTTTAATACCAAAGGGTTAACTCATTGTGGATTGCCACTACAAACCTGGTATTTTGTGATCATTAATATGTTACAAGCATTCTGTTCTGTTTGTGCGGGTCTTATTTTCATTCTTTGAAAATTATTTGATACTGTGCCGTATGAAGTCTTGATCGTTAAATGTGGAATGATGAGGACATCATTTCTTGCATCGATTTACATCATCTCACAATGTGAGCAATACTGTTTTATTTTATCGATTTAATATGTTCTATAATTATTTTGTTCTTTTTGGAAACAGAAGTTTCTCAAATTCAGTTGCCATTACTTTTTCATGCCTGATTTTACATGTAATTATCATAATTTTATGTTCCTGGGAGGCCAATATTGGAGATTATTTGAGATTATCTGCACTGGCACATATATATGTGAACTCAGTTACGTGTGTTATGTGCAGTGGTTCCATAACTTGGCATAAGCTTTGTGAATATGATTTTCCAAGTATTTTGTTAAGATTATACCTACCTCAATGGTAGATCTTAGTATATATGTACTGGTAGTATTAATTTAGTATATGAAGAGAAGCGTTCAGATGTTGATGTGATTGAATGCTAATTATAGATATGATATCAAGGCTAGCTATGACATCTTTTTTAAATAAAAGAAGGATGAAAGTTAAGGCACTCAAAATGTTTGCCAAGTGTTAAATAGGGGTAATACAAATGTATCCCTATTCAGAATAATTCTTAATTCTTATTCGTTCAAATATTTGATGGTGGTGGAGTCTGATAATAAATGTCTTCAACAAAAATTAATTTTAGGAACTTGCCCAGTGATGTTTGCAATGGGGAATATTGTCTCCCTTGAATTTGGTATTTTGAGTGAGTGAAGAGTAATTTATAGATCATGAAAGTTGAATGGCAGCTGGAATGTTTGTCCTAAGTGAGGTCGTGTGAGAAATTTTGAATATCATTGAGGGATACGTGATTAATTGTGACGAACTTTGTATGGATTTGAAATGTGAAAGTACACATTTTAATATTATGATGTAAATATTGTAGCGAGAATGAATGCCTTTAAATGGGGATTGTATGTTGAAAATTTCAAATATAATTGGATTGATCATACCTAACTTAATGATGTATAAATGGAAATGATGTGTCTAGTGTGTTTAAAGACTTTGTGTTAATGATGTATCAGATATTTTGTTTGATCATGTGATAGAATAATGAAATACAATGTATTTCCAATTACTGAGCGAGAAAGGAGAACGTTTTGGATTTTATGGTTATTGATTTGAATATCATTTTATATAAATTCCAAACATTTCTAGAATCTATAGTACTCATTCAGAAAGAAAGATGGCAATATACATGATTGTATAATATACAAACAACTCAAAATCATGAACGTTCTATGTGAAGGTAGTGCGAGAGTGACATATTTTTCATTTGAGATGCCTGTGATGAGAGGTGTATGTACACATTACTTTATTTGACTACATAATGTATGTTGTTAACACCTTATCCAAGGGTGATCTAGAAAAATAAAACAAATCAAAACTTTACCTCATCTTCATTTTGTTCTTAATAACACTCGACATGTCTTCTGGCTGTTCTGTAATAAGTTTATAAATCCAAATATCCAAATTATTTGAGGATTTATTATCCGTTATTCCTCGCCTCTCGAAGAGAGAGAGGGGGGGGGGAGGGGGCTTAGGGAATCCCCCTGGTTTCAGCATTGGAAAAGACAGGTTAAGGTTTTGGTGCAAATATTTACATATGTGTACACAGTATATTGTTAATCTTTAACAGAGCTCATTTTCACGAACATTCCGTAAAATAAAATCAATATCAGTTGTACTGAAAGAAATTGCAAATGCATATTATTCCATCAGAATTTTCATAATTTCATGGGCATTCCATAACAGATTCTCCATAGGAAAGCAAAAAAAAAATTATAGAAATAAATCTTAAGTTAATTAACTAATTCAAAAGGAAGTTCAATGGAACATTTTCATTTGTAATTGCTTTCAATATCATCTCTGAGCTTTTATAAAAAAAAAAAAAACAAAAAAAAAAAAATTAAAAAAACCCATTCACAGGCTATTTGACTATTGAGAAGTCCTCTAAAATCTAAAAAGTTTGTATTATTATAGGCTGATAGTTTAAAGTCTTTTGGGCCAAAATAAAACACAAATAGAGTCTTTTAAAATTATTGTTTATTTAAAAGAAAAGGATTCTTCAATGCCCGACTGACAAGCAATCCTAGATAATCTTAAAACAGATACAGGTGTCACATTTTATAACGCAATTATGAAATTCTAAAAACAAAAAACAAAAAATTACCAAAACTGCTTGAATACAAACTATACTAACAGGTCAGACTTGCCAGTTGTAACTTTTACTCAATTATTACATTAAATTTAACAACAGTAAAAGCTGCTAGATATTTCTCACGATGAAGTCACATAAAGGCAATATATACTTTCTATAAAAGGTGGGCAATGTCACACAAACGTTAACATCATAATTATAATTAACAAGCGTTTTTAAGATGTCGCAATAATGGTGTCACTTTTTTATAGCCTTTTATCTGATGTTTGTCAAAATGCATGTGCTGAATTTGTTGTGTATTATAAGTAAAAATCAAGAACCAATTCCTCTATTCAATCAAACCATGTTACAGAACATGTACATTATTATAACACAGTTACACACCAATTAAGGCTCTGGCTTATTACTTAAAGACAAAGAAAACTTACAACAATTAAAGTCCTACATAACGCCTGGGATAATCTGATATTGTACCAAGGCCAGTTCAAAAACATATATATACAAGTTTTCACAAAATTTACAACATGGCAAACCTCATCAATGTAATCAAAACAGCGATCGATATCACCAATGTATGTGTGGTTACATGCATGGTTTAAAACTTCATACGGTCATACCCTGTAACCATGTATGATGAAACTTTGAATAATCGAAATTTTCAAGCCAAATCTGCATGCATTCTTGAAAAAAGAGTGCAAAAAATTGGTCGGTACCAACAAAAACTCAAAATTGAACATCACGATTTTGTCAAACTATAGCTACATGTATGTATATGTTGGTAACTTCAAAGGATTTTTTAACTGAATATAAATTTACCCCTGCATTTGAACACAAATAAATATACATGTAAATCATATTATAAATTCTGAATTAAATATTAGTACCGTATTTGACCCAATAAGCGCCCAGGGCGCTTAAAAAATTGATAACAAGAGGCCCAGAGGGCCTGTATCGCTCACCTGGTTTGTAATGCCAAGTAATGTTCTGAATATAAGTTCATTGTTTCTTTTCTGAAGAAATTTGGATATTTACCTCTAATTCCCCTATTGGGCCCCACTCTTTCTCCTCCAGGGGGGTCAAAGCCAAAATTTATACGAATTCTGTTAACCCCAAGGATGTATCTGGCCAAATTTGGTTACAATCCATGCAGAACTCTAAGACAAGTAGAATTTTTAGGATTTACCTCTATTTCCCCTATTGGGCCCCGCCCTTCCTGCCCCCGGGGGGGTCAATGCCAAAATTTATACAAGTTCTGTTCCCCTTCCCCCAAGGATGTTTTTGGCCAAATTTGGTTACAATCCATGCAGAACTCTAGGACAAGTAGCAATTTATAGGATTTACCTCTATTTCCCCAATTGGGCCCCATCCCTCCTGCCCATGGGGGGTCAGAGCCAAAATTTATACAAGTTCTGTTCCCCTTCCCCCAAGGATGTTTCTGGCCAAATTTGGTTACAATCCATGCAGAACTCTAGGACAAGTAGCGATTTATAGGATTTACCTCTAATACCCCTATTGGGCCCCGCCCCTCCTGCCCCCGGGGGGTCAGAGCCAAAATTTATACAAGTTCTGTTCCCCTTCCCCAAGGATGTTTCTGGCCAAATTTGGTTACAATCCATGCAGAACTCTAGGACAAATAGTGATTTATAGGATTTACCTCTATTTCCCCTATTGGGCCCCGCCCCTCCTGCCCCAAGGGGGTCAGAGCCAAAATTTATACAAGTTCTGTTCCCCTTCCCCCAAGGATGTTTCTGGCCAAATTTGGTTACAATCCATCCAGAACTCTAGGACAAGTAGCAATTTATAGGATTTACCTCTATTACCCCTATTGGGCCCCGCCCCTCCTGCCCCCTGGGGGTCAGAGCCAAAATTTATACAAGTTCTGTTCCCCTTCCCCCAAGGATGTTTCTGGCCAAATTTGGTTACAATCCATGCAGAACTCTAGGACAAGTAGCGATTTATAGGATTTACCTCTATTACCCCTATTGGGCCCCGCCCCTCCTGCCCCCTGGGGGTCAGAGCCAAAATTTATACAAGTTCTGTTCCCCTTCCCCCAAGGATGTTTCTGGCCAAATTTGGTTACAATCCATCCAGAAATCTATGACTAGTAGCGATTTAAAGGAAATGTTGACGGACGGACGACGGACGGACGGACGGACGGACGGACGGACGGACGGACGGACGGACGGACGGACGGACGGACGGACGGACGGACGGACGGACGGACGGACGGACGACGCCGCGCCATGACATAAGCTCACCGGCCCTTCGGGCCAGGTGAGCTAAAAATGGAAAGGTGCTAATAAGTCAAAATTATTGCAAATTTATACTGTTTTATGTAGTTTTGGTCCTTATTTGTGCCTGAGCAATTGAAATTGAGACCTCAAAAAGGGGGAGGGGCGCTTATAGGGACATGGGGGCTTATTGGGTCAAATACGGCAATAGAAATTGTAACCAGCAAAAGTACATAATACTGACAAAATGTATTTTCAATATTATAGCAATCCATTATGTAGTACATGCAGTCAACCAGAAAACCAATAAGGAATATTCAAACAATCAGATTTACCCTATCAGATACAAAGCACCGACTAAAGGTCGGCCCGTTTTAGTACGAACTATACAGTTCAGATCAATCCACTACATTTGTAAGTAGGGTTTTGACCATAAAGCTATTACAGTAAAATTGTCGTATTTTTAGACTGTGATAAACAAATCAAACAATTATTAATTAAATAGAAACAATGTGTCAAAAAAGCTTGTCGTATTTTAAGACATAAACAAATCAAACAATTATTAATTAAATAGAAACAATGTGTCAAAAAAGCACTAATTAAATTAGGATTATGCTAATATCAGGTATGGCAAAAGTTAGTACTATAAAGTCTAACCGAAACAATTAAAATTAGTAAGGTATTAATTAATTCTAAGTCACTACAAGTAATTCTAAATAAAATCAGTTCATATATTTTATACATGTAATGCCTTTTGATAGGAAATACGTGTAATTCTTTTAAGTATAGGCTTAATATCAACAATTGAATGTCAAATTTAACATTTATAAGTACATCTTTTATCAAAAAGGATTCAACTAGATCTCTCGCTGATGTTGGATAGTCATTAAAGTAAAAAACCAATCTTAAAAAGTTTTGATTTTGCAGCAGGAGTGATCGTTTATAAGAGTGCTCATATATATAGAGAGAAACTACTGCGTATATTACCAAACTTAAAGGGCCACTACCTTTCCGAAACGGCTTTTAATTTTTAAAATAGGAATGTAAAACGAGATCAATATTTTTGTAGAGTCGCAGAAGTTATTAACTATACGTTTACTAGCACACTTATCACCACCTTCAGAACTATTTAATTAGAATAAATAAAATGTTAATTTTCATAACGCGGGTCGTTTTATGTTTCCCGCCGTCGTCCTAAATGCCACGCGGTAGTTGACTATCACTGCGCCAGACGACAAAACAGCGAAATGAATCTCCACGTACATTAGACAGGAAATCTTGCATATTTTTGGTGTTGTAACCTCATCTTAAGCCATCGACATATATTTTCTTTTGTTATTAATGTTTTTAAGAAACCTTTAAGTTTTGCTTCGGAAAGGTAGTGGGCCTTTAAACAAAGAGGGAGGAGATTGAAGCAGGAACAACATTAGTAGACATACAACATAACAATCCATATTTTTACCCCCAGAATGGTAATACAGCAACACAATATTTAGACGTATTGAAAGAAAAAAAAATATTGGTAAATCTGATCATTCTTTCTGGGATTGTCCGTCATTGGAAGTAAAAGGTTACTAAATCGTATTACCCAACACAAATATAAATACCATCTTCTATTACAGTGTATATGGCACTCATTCTATTTTCGGAAATTCTTAAAGGCCCACTACCTTTCCGGAGCAAAATTTAATGGTTTCTTAAAAACATTAATACCAAAAGAAAATATATATCGATGGCTTAAGATGAGGTTACAACACCAAACATATGCAAGATTTCCTGTCTAATGTACGATAACAGTGGAGATTCATTTCGCTGTTTTGCCGTGTGGCGCAGTGATAGTCAACTACCGCGCGGCATTTAGGACGACGGCGGGAAACATAAAACGACCCGCGTTATGAAAATTAACATTTTATTTATTCTAATTAAACAGTTCTGAAGGTGATGATAAGTGTGCTAGTAAACGTATAGTTAATAACTTCTGCGACTCTACAAAATTATTGATCTCGTTTTACATTCCTATTTTAAAAATTAAAAGCCGTTTCGGAAAGGTAGTGGCCCTTTAAACTGTTGCCATATCTAATTTGGACCTTTCCTAAAATATTTAATTTTATTGCTATAAATAACCATATTGATGTAAATGACTGTAACAGAAACGCTAATGCAATAGGTGAGATCATAGAAATTACAACAAATGCAACGTTTTTAATAAAACATTATTTTATCAAAAACATCACTTTCCAAGTTGTACTAGTTTCAGGAGTAACTAAAACTACAAATAGAGGTCATATGAACAAGGTCAACAGATATTCATTTTTCAAGGTAATCATAATGGGCTTTTTATGTCAAACTGAACATACACCCTTAAAACATTAATATTTTTTTTTTGGTTACTAATTTTAATACCGAGATGTCAGGCTCAAACCCTGATTTAGACCAGTTTGTATTTTTACTGTTCCTAGCTTTTATACATACACTCAACATTGCCACAAAATATGTACCCGGGTACACACGGTCAGTATGATGCTAAATATGTATATAATTGCACAGGTTTAATTATTAAAAAGCTCTGATTTAGTACACGTAAGCCTGCATGGCAAGACTCATTTCAAGTTGCACAGGAGGCCAATGGAAATTCATGATCATATATATACATCACTAGGGTTCTAAATGCAATGATAAATTGAAAACATCCCTTTTCACCGTACAAAATCAATCGCTTTGAGTCAGCCAATGTCTGCATTAACCATCTTGTACCAAGTGAAAACTGCTTTTCCTTTACAACAATCAAGATCTTTAAGACACATGTGGATGTCTGATGCCTGGGACTATTGGTTGTTGAGAAGAAGTTGTTTACAGATTATAGCTCTTGCAATCTTCACTTGAACAACCTCTGCTAACTTTGCATCCTTTTTTTTTAGCGATATACATGTATTAAGTTCCATAGCCTTGTGGTTATTATAAACAGACGTTTAAAATACAAATTGTTTCCTATGCACAACATTTTTTAAGACAAAAGCAATAAGTTATTTTCATCTCATGACAAGTGACCAAATTACTGATTTGTCTTAATTTTGAGATTTAAAAAGAAGTGCAATGTATTAACTAAAAGATAATATTTGGCACACTCCATATTATGTTTTAGGACACCTAAAAGAATTGTTAGTTGTTTTAGTTACAAATAACTAAGGATGTTCCCTGTCTCAAATAAACAAAAGGCATTTGAAAATAGCTTGGGACTACAGGAACATGTACAAAATGTATAATTTGATTGACTGTTTAGTTATAAACACAAGGTTACTAGATCTTAATATATTTCAAATGTCCACGAACTTTCTTAAAATTATATATGTACATTTTAATGCATTTTAATTTCTGCAATTAAATCTTTAAGTTGTACTATATAATTAAAAATTTAACTATACTCAATTAATGAAATATGTGTTGCAAGATCATCGGATCTTCAATTCCTTATGTGATTTTAAGTACATAATAATTATCTTAAAGATGCTCCACCGCCGACAGAGCATAAATGATATCAATCAATTGAACAATTAATTGGTGTTTAATCGTGTATATATATATATACGTCTAATTAACACAAAAAATAGAATAAAATAATTTATTTCACCTTTGGTGCATGCGCAATCAGTACTTCATTCCATATAGGATAAAGTGTCACAGATTTTTTTCGGGATGCAATTAATTATTTTTCATATTTTTAACTTGAAGTAAAATTAGAAGCTCAAACTTTTCAATGGTGGTAATGGTGTAAAGTTAGTAACTTTTGTAACTGAAGAAAAATACTAAATCCTCTGCTCCTGTTTTTTATAGTGAACAAGTACCATTTGTCAGCGGTGGAGCATCTTTAAAGATAGATTTAATATGATATCAATATAAATCATAACATTCTTTGTCAAATACAATTATTTACCACTAAGATACCAAGTACATCATGTAATACTCGATATCATTAACTTCACTTTACAAACAAACAGTTCCACAAGGTCAATGTGAATGTGTGGGTTTCAT
This sequence comes from Argopecten irradians, assembly GCF_041381155.1. NCBI lineage: Eukaryota > Metazoa > Mollusca > Bivalvia > Pectinida > Pectinidae > Argopecten > Argopecten irradians. The sequence continues at coordinate 6,736,524 of NC_091135.1, forward strand.
GATCAATAACTTCTAATTCAATTTTCATATCACTGGATGGATCTTCAATATTGAAGAGTACTTCAAAGTCACCTTAATGTTTGCAGGTAATCAACGTCATTAGCACTTTTTCTTTGGTTGACTATCAAAAAGAAACACAAATCTTCTTTGTAAACTTTGAACAAGGTACTGGGTACAGTGTAAGTTGATATGATTGGTTGACTATGTTACAACAGTTCCTTGTGGAGTCCAAATGACCCCCGTTGTTGTTGGCAGTTTTGGCGTGAGAGCTTGAACACTGACATTTCTCCTGAGGATTTGGTCTGTCACATTGTGCTGAAGGTATACACTCAGAAGATCCAACTGCAATTCAAACATGCATTCTTTTCCTATTTCTAGCTGCCATCACTTTTGGGACGCATACTTTTTCTTTCCTACTTCATTCACAACGCATACATGCTGTAAAGAGAGAAAAAATAAAGATTGCATATACATATATATAGATCTACAGGTGAATTGCTAGAAAAATAATTGACTAAATGTGCATTGCAGCAACTTTTATTTCTTTAATTGTTCAGTTCTGGAAAAAAATTAATTCAACTAAGAATTTTATGATTACCCAGTATTATTAGTATTCAATGATTTAAATAACTTTTTGAAACTATTTGTGACAAGATTAAAGAACTCCTGTTCACAAGAAGCCATAGAGTATACTTCAATATATATCCAAAGATTTAGTTTTTTAAACATCATGAGATAGCTGAAAATTTTATCTAGAAATATATCGTTAACCTAGGTCATTAGGAAGGTTTTGTAGTCTTCTGTGGTGCTTGTACCAAGCTAGTCATGTAAACCATCAACATTACACAAACACATTTAATTAACGTATTTGCTGTAATGAGCGCCCAGGGTACTTAAAAATTTTTAACAAAGAGGGGCACTTACATCGATACAAATCATGAACGAAAAACCTCTGAAAAGGTCAGCAATATTTTAATTCTATCGGTACTGGGCATAGCACATTTATCTGTCAAAGTAAACACTTTTCTTTGAGATGCATCTTACGTCGTATTAGGATATGTTATTATTATTACACAATTGCAAAACATCGTAAAATCCATGGGATGGGGTGCTTTTATGTAACTCTCAACAGAAGGAGGGGCACTTATATTAGGTGAGGGGTGTTAAGTATGGCAAATAATTTAATTATAATTAGGTCATTAAGATTTTTGTACATAAAACTAAATTGATCACACATTCGTTTATTAACTGTACAACATCAAAAAGGTTAATCATTGAACAAGAAAACGATATCTGATGAACAAACATTAACATGTTGGATAAGACTGCAATCTGATAATTCAAAGAGACAAATTAAATGTTACATAGTAATTAATTGTCTGTTTACTAAAAATAGCAACCACTAGAAAAGAAAGGTTTCTGGTCAACAGTCCATCGTAAATGGAAAACACAAAACTTCAATAAATGAAAACAATTTCAACAATCAATAAATGCTTAAGCTACTTATAATGTCAATGACTTCAAATGAAAGGCAATGTTCCAAGATGAAAATCAATGATACCCATTGGAAAGCAATGTTCCCAATACCAGTATATCTACTATCCATATCCATCAGAGTTACTCCCCTTTGTCTCAATCTGTTGATACTGACGCTGACAGAATGAATGAGTGTTAGATTAAAATTTCCAGATGAAAAGCAAATGAATGTTACTAATGGAAAAGCAAGGTAATAGATGAAAAGTAATAAATAAAAGAAATGATCAACGTTTTCTAAAGGAAATCATTAGATTCATTACCATCCAAGGAAATCAATATAACCAAATGATAAAGAAATGTGATCCTAGTATGGGAAGCAATTCATTCAATGAATCTTGCCCAACGAAAAACAATTGTTCCCAAGTGAGGTATCCAGTTTATGCTACCAATTTAAGAGCAACACCCAAATAGAAACGAAGGGTAATTAACAATTTTACTGAGAGCTGGCAGACAATCAGAGAATTCAAACTGTATTGATAAACACAGCTAGTCTAACCAACACTCAAAACTTCACAAAAAATAACAAAAAGAAAACTTCATTAGTTCATAGTAATTGATTATACACCATAAGCATGATCAATGATAATGATTAAAAGAGTAAAAGATGAAACAGGAAGTTAATAATAAACATTTTTACAAGAAACATAAACAATAAGCAAAAGCCTGTTTCAAATTATCATAAAATGTAAGCAATACTTGTGTTTCGAGGTCGCTAACAAAACGACGTGGGTAAAGTACAATTTACTGTCGATTAGGCCCACCATCCAGTGATTGTGACGACATCATTAGACCATCCTCGATACTCCAGGGGTTCTGATCACTTACGATCTCTACACCCCTAGACTATCTCACAGTGAAATTCAAGGCAGCTCAGCGGAAAACATTTGACCAATCACAGGCCAGCAAAAATTTCCTTTGAAGACTACAGAGAGGGTGACGCCTAACATCAAAGCCACATAGTCAACCACAGTGTACCGTTATACGGCTCTTTTGATGTACATCAAACGACTAAATTACCTGTTCTGTTCTGTTGCCTCCAGTTTTACTATGATATAGTCCACGGGTGTAGAGATCGTAAGTGATCAGAACCCCTGGAGTATTGAGGATGTCATTTGACGTGAGTTTCATAATGTTATAATCACCAGAAGGTGGGGCAAATCAATGGTTAATTGTACTTTACCCACATTGTTTTGGGATCTCGAAATCCCTGTATTAAGGACAATTAGAGGGAAAGGTTTCTTTAATGACTATAATGTTTTCGTCCACGGTACTTTGTATTATTTTTTGTGTTTTCTTTTTAAATGTTATTCATACTTTATGAGGGAAAACCATTAAACATGTTATCCATATTGCAAAACAAGGTAAAGCATGTGATTTAAATGAGTAATTCAATGGCAACTACATACTGTTAAATGTAAAGTGTTTTAAATGCAAGTTCAAATGAATTATCCCTAGAAAATATGTCTTCTATTCAATGATAGTGATCTTTGACCTTTTGAATTGAAATTAGCAATTCCTAAGAAACCATTTTACTAAGGAATGTGTGTATGAAGTTCATCTTTGTCCAACTAAAAGGGAACTTATATCATCAAACAGTTATTATACATGCAGGCATGATTTTCTGTTTTTCAATTATCATTAAATTTAAATTTAAATCATTTCAATCAAAACTCCATTTGTACTTACCTGTTGCAAGTTTATATTGTGTATACAATGTATTGGAGGTCGTTTCAAAAGAAATTATGAGTTAATAATATAAGCAGATAATTTTAGTACTTAATGGTGAACATCAACATACATGTACATAATATTGACATAGAATATGTATTTAAGCAGTGGCTCTCATGCATTTTTGCTGCAAATACATTAACTTGTGACACAATATCATTATATATATATGGCAATTATATTCAAGCAATATGTGGTGATGAACCAGAGCTTTATATACATGTATTCAGGTGTGAAAAGATTAGTTAGCTTGCAATCAAACAGTTAAATATTTATCTATAAAGCAGAAATGAAACAAGTTACAAAAAATTGTTTAATATTAAGGTGTCTAACAATGAAATATCTTAAAAGTTAAATAATTCATAAGATTTTGTTTTCATTTGAGATAAATCAAAGAGGTAAAGTTTTTGAGTAGGAACCCCAAAAAAGTACTAAACTGTATTATGAATTCTTATAGCATTAGTAAGAATCATGAAAGTTAAAATGATTTTCTTTATAAAATGATTGATGAATTCAGCATTGGCATTTGAGAAGATGAATCGTAATCGTAGTAAAATGATATTCTTGAAGAAATGATCTTTTATAATTATTTCAATTATATTTTAGTTAAAGATAACTATTAAGCACTATATATAATTGATTATCAAACTACAATGCATATAGTGAATTCCTGAAGGTTCAAAGAATTGAAAGTAAAAAATCCCAATAACACAGACTCGAACATTCACCATTGATACCAATAAAGAAAGAGAAAAATATACTATGGGTTTTTTCAATTAGGAGGGCATAAGCAGGATTGAAAGCAGAATGATTTGAAATAAAATGAAACCACGAAGCGGGAATGTACATCATCATTACACATAAGAGTAAACTACACATTTACACCAACAGAAAGAGCTTTTTTAGAATGAATAAGTAATTCAACACTGAAGGGAGGAAATCAGAGGCAAAAACAAAGGGAGTTAATTTTAAATTATTATGATAAATGTATAGTGTGTAGTACTAAAGTTCAACAACAGAGAGAGAACTTAAGAGATACTTTATAGCATCTCACACCAAGGGCAATGATTATGTAGGTACTCAAAACCTTTTTTCTAATCACAGTAAACAATATTGTATAGGTTCTACATGATCGAATGTTCATTATTTGAACACTGATAAAGATTTTTATTGAATGTTGGTGTGAATATGTATAGCCCATACCAAATCAGATTTGAGTGATACATGTATGCATATGTTGTCTTAAGCATGAATTTTTGTTTTATTTGTTAACACAATGCGAGATGATTGAGCTGAAAAAGGCAAAAATAAAGGCATTGATGAGGGGAAGATTTCAGCTACAATTATACAGCAGTAAACAATGACCAGACCAATGACCGTATCCCCATGTCCAAATGATTTGATGATTTTTTCTTAGCTAATAAGAACAAATAATTTTTTTTATACATTACCTCTTATTAGCTGCACTCGCATATTTTAACATTTTAAACCAAAACAAGTTACAAATATCATACTTTTTATCACAGAATTACTTTAGAACTTCTCCAAACTGTCAATTAATATATCCTCGAGGATTAATGCGACAGATGTAAGGATTTTATACATTGAGGTCTTAATGATCAAACTTATCTAGAAATCTCAAAATATACATCAGGTTTTAATTTCTTTTAATTATAAAATTTCAGATAATCTCTACAATTACCTGTAAATTACATCTGTATGATGATAAAAACAAATTTGCAATAAAAATTTCCAAAATAATGAAAATATCAAGAAAATGTTGCTAAACAAACAGCTTAATTTTCAGAGCAATTCATATACACACACACATATTTTCTCATTGTCAGATTGTGTAAAATCGTAGATTTGTTCTCCAACAGTATAACCATAAAAATATTGCAAAATATACCATCAGCAAAATAACATGTATAGTATAGCAAATACTATAGGCCTCATATTATAATAATTCAAAAGCAAGATGTGATTATCTCCCTTGGCATTGGATATATCAACGGTAGTTTTAAAGAGAAGCTTAAAGATTCTGTGATAGCACTGTAGTCAACCTAATGAGCACACATGTATTTAAGTTAATAAGTACACAATGTGTTTACAAGAACGCATTTACAGAGGAAAATTTCTATGCAAAATAATACAATCTACTGCATGAGGGGAAATAGTAGATTAGAGTTTCTTTTGTTGAAAAATTAGAAATCACTTTTGCAGAAGAGTAAATATAAAAGGCAAAACAAGTCAATGTAACTGTTCCGATAGTTTTAAACATCCACTTTTCCTGCACATAATTAGGCTTTGACTTCAGAATTATATAGGTGTGCTTATTAGGTGAAATGCAGTGATTAAGTATGACATCTATCTTGTTGTTATCAAACTGCCTGTTCATTCCACTACTCACGTTCAGGTCGCGGTACATTTCATTGTAGTCCAATGCATAGCCTACAATGAACTCATCAGGAAGTTCAAATGCTGTATCTGAAAAGTAGAGCAAACGCCAACCTATTTAGATACAGTCTGTTGTCATATCTACGGTACTCACATTGAGATCCCGGAAATATTCGTTGTAGTCTATTGCGTATCCGACTATAAACTCGTCGGGAATCTCAAAGCCTGTGTCTGTAATGCAACAAGAGGCATTTTAAACAATGTACAATCAATTAACAGATAGCCACTAGATGTATTGTGTATTAATTGTCCTCATACAGAATTGAGAGTGAATACCTCAAATATGGTCCAATATAAATATTTATCCTGCAACTGTTCCACATATATACTAACCGATAACTACTGCCGTATAAACTTGGCTTTATCCGTCAATACCAAATGCTTTATCTGTCAATACCATCGAGTGAATTTGTTCCACATATGACAGAACTTTTTCTAACTTGACCGAAAACTTTAATTATCTGGTGAATGAAACGTCATCCAGGCCCACTAAAAAGGTGACGTCACATTCACCAGAGTGACGTATTTTTACTATATCGAAAATCTCCCATGGCGGCGCCGTCTTTTTCTTGGCTCATGGCAACAGTATATAGTAAAATAATTATGTGATGGGTAATTATTGTTTTTTTTAAGTATTTTCCTATTGCTTTAGTGATATTACACACTGAATAGAATTACTAATTGGTACTGTTTGCTAATGCGCTTATATATTTCCCTCTGAAGTAAAAAGGAGTACACTCTCATTTGGTTTAGTGAATGAATCTTTTCCTCCGCATCAAAGAAGCGTCTTGCTTCGAGCAAAACCAAGTAAATAACCGGCAATTTACTTTCGTTTTGAATGTCATAAAAGTTGCAGGATAAACAGAATGCACGGTTTGTATGTTGCAATACAAGGTTTATTTTGGTGCTTGATACGGAAAACCGAAATGACTCAGCACAGCCTCGTCATCTCGGCTTTCCTAAGTCTCGCAAAAAATTAACCTTGTATTTTAAGATATTATAACCATGAATTCTCAATGAACTCTATATCTATCTAAGTCTATACTTCTAAAGCTGTCCCATAAATAAATGGTATACATGTTATTGATTTTGTTGCTTAATTACGTACAATATTTATGGACAACCTTGGATAAATCAGCCCATAATGATATAAATATGTAGTTCTAAAGCTATGCAATATAATTATGGAAAAGAACCATCGAGCTACATCCTATAAGGTATTAATGCCTTACTTTGTGTCATAATTTTATGAAAGGTTGGTCCAAATTTCATTTTTTCAAGCACCTCCTTATTTTTTCTTCTTCATTTTTGCAAGTGCACTGGGTACTTTTTGAGCGCTTATCGGAGCAAATACAGTATCAAAAATGTGTATCTACCTAAATGACATAGATTTTTAATCAGACATCATTGCTAGAGCTAGTATATAATATCACAGCATTATTACCTAATATCAATCAATGTAACCATATACATGCAAATATAAAATCTGATGACAAGTCGCCATGCTATCAGATATTGGTGCAGATGGTTCTGGTGTAGAATCAGCAGGGAAACATAGAATATTTGTATCATCCAAAGATTGGTGCAGTACATACTGACTGTTACAGTATTTTTGGTACAAAAACGTCAAAATTTCCCCACGCCAAAATATTGCAATTAATTTACGGTATTGATTAATATTGCCTGTTCTAATTACAATATAATATTATATATATATATATACAGAACATTAATTAATATGCATATATTATATATATATACTATAACTACCAATACATACGGATATCAGTACATTGAGATAATTATCTATTTTGACACCAACATATAGTTGTAGGGGTTGATTATCATTATTGATCTATATATATAGTGTTAGAGATATATATTGTGTACGTGCAGTTTCTGACATAAATCCCGACACCCACGTTAGTGTAATTAATTTTCCTATATTGATTCATTGAAAGCATGCCTCAATGAAACGCATCCAAAAATAGCGAGGTGAATCTATTATTGATTAACGGTTACATAATAAATCTGGGATACAATGGATGTATACATCAACGTTATCTGATTATCTGAACATTTCCTTATTCATGCAGTCTCGAGATGATTTGCTCCTCTGATATATTGTCACATTCAGGAACAAGCTCGTAGAATTCGATTTATGCATGCCTTTATTATTAGTAGATTAAATAAAGAGAAAAGTCAAAATGTAGGTCACAGTGACCTGTTTTTGACACTAATAGACCTGTTGAAAAGCAAATTGTAGGTCTGTTACAAGTATCCGGGCACAGGTTGGCTAATAAGGGATGTAGTCTGGCCCTGAAAATGTGTACCTAGGTACCTGCCTTAATTATATATGTCTGTATATATACGTAAAACTCAAAATAAGGAAGTACAAAATCTCACTCATTTGTTCTGTTTTCACTCACAAAGGATGAAACTCCATCTGTTCAGAACATGTTTTCATTTAATAAGCAACAAAACCTACCATTTTTTATTTCGATCAGGAGAACTTATATATGTTTCACTGAAGTCATGATAACAAGAGAGACTGTCCCTATTATGAAGACGTCACTCTTTTGTACCTCCTGTTGTGCATGTGCTGGAGAACAACTCATATGTGCGACGGATGACAGGCTGGTTAGCTCTGTTATGTTATATTAGCTTATGATTATACAAAAAGTTCACAAATATTACACAAATTGATGATTAAAAATGGATACAATATTGTTAATAGAAGAGAACTTCACCCTGATGAATAATCATGACTGCGTTGTGAATCAAAACTCTTGTAATCTGCAGGTAGTCTCACACAGCAATAAAAGATAAATATATTTGGGTACTCTAGGAAAAAAATATCACCTGTGACAGCCATTATAAACTGTGCAGTTGTCAGTATAATGTGACCTGGTGGGGTATGTTGTCAGCATAATGTGACCTGGTGGGGTGAGTTGTCAGCATAATGTGACCTGGTGGGGTGAGTTGTCAGCATAATGTGACCTGGTGGGGTGTGTTGTCAGTATAATGTGACCGGGTGGGGTGTGTTGCTCTGTACGTGTCTTTGGCAACATGCTTCAATGATATAGCACTATAAAAAGGGCAAGAGTTCCACTATACAAGAAGACACAACACCAATATACCGCAGTCTCCCAAAACAAGCACCTCACACTACATACACGTTGTGCACCGCATACATGGTCGAATGTCCTTACATGACCTTGGCTGTTAATAGGTCGTTAATTGATCAAACAAACAAACAAACAAACAATTTGTGCAAGTAAAGGTGGACAGGGGGACACAACTCGAAAAAACCTTTCCCACAAAACAAATAGATCAAATTTGATTGCTTCATGCTGACAGTTCATCACAATACAAAACAAGAAACACTCTACACCAAAATTAATTGCATTCTCAATTTCACCAAAACCATGGTTCCATATGCTCAAATTTCAATTTACTTCTTACAGTGTTCTGTAAACTCCATCAATTTCAACATCTCAAAAGTATCATCATTAATACATGTAATGTTAAAGAGGATGCAGGTATTTGGAAGCCAAGTGGCACAATTATAGTGAATAGAATCCCTTTTGTAGAAACAAGTTTATATTTCTGAAACAATCTGTAAGCTTCATTTAATAGTCAATTTTACCAAAAGTAAATTGTTTTATTGATCAATTTTATTTCAAAGTCACTTAAATTAAATCACAAAGGAGATTTTTCTTGGATTGAGTCATAGAGGTAAGACCAAAGTGGCATAAGATGTCATTATAGCTGGCAGAATAAATGTCAACATTTCCAGTATTATTTGGCTATTCATTAGCTGGCAGAATGAATGTCAAAATTCCCAGTCTAATTAGATTATTCACTAGCTAGCAGAAAAAAAGTCAACATTTCCAGTATTATTAGGCTATTCACTAGCTGGCAGAATGAATGTCAAAATTTCCAGTATAATTAGATTATTCACTAGCTAGCAGAAAGAAAGTCAACATTTCCAGTATAATTAGGCTATTCACTAGCTGGCAGAACGAAAGTCAACTTTTCCAGTATTATTAGGCTATTCACTAGCTGGCAGAATGAATGTCAAAATTCCCAGTATAATTAGATTATTCACTAGCTGGCAGAATGAAAGTCAACATTTCCAGTATTATTAGGCTATTCACTAGCTGGCAGAATGAAAGTCAAAATTTCCAGTATTATTAGTATTCACTAGCTAGATTAGGCTATTCACTAGCTGCAGAAAGAAAGTCAACATTTCCAGTATTATTAGGCTATTCACTAGCTGGCAGAATGAAAGTCAACATTTTCAAATATTACATTAGGCTATTCATAGCTGGCGGTTTAGAGAGGGTTCGGTTTGGAGAAGTGAACCGAATACCGATCATCACGCGGATTTAATCGATCGGAAGTCGTTTTTTTTACATTAGTGCACCGCACGTATGCCTAGTGTTTGTTAAAACCCGACCGATATTGATTGTTAATGTGAATGTTATCACAAAAGAGAGAATCATACGTTTAAAAGGAATGGATTACAGGAAACTTGACTTTGTTACCGCTTATAAACGTAGTTTAGTTAGTTAGTTTGCGTGAATGTTCTTGGGGATGTTCTCGTCTGCAACCTACATATGACCGATCGCTTCCGGTTACGTCAAGAATCAAATTTAATGGTCTAATTACACGATGATCAGTCGATGCCGGTCATTATATGACATAGTCATTTTCTAAAACAATACATGGCTTCGGCTTCTTCATACAGATAATTTACGTTATCCGACAACTACATATGTCAATAAAAAAACCCGTGTGATTTGAATACGAAACTTTCTCTTTATTACTAGCTCTGCTTGTTTTCCTACAGTAAACAAACCGCGTGCACATGGTAGACCTTCGTTAGATATCTAAACAATAGGCATGATTAAATAATTACACCACCATCTCGGGTATAATTACCGTGTACCTATAGCCTTGACATCTGTTTACATGCCCAAGGACATGGCATGCAACAACTATGGTACAGGTACGTGTGTATTTCACGGTTGGTTGATCAGACCTCAATGCAATCTATCGGTGTCGCTCAGGTAAGGCCAGTTTTCAGAAGTGTATTTTTAGTTACATTTGACTATTCCGATCTCAAATCGGTCCGGTATTCGGAATTGGGAGGGATCGGTTTTGGGAAGATTTATATACTATTAATAAAGAGGAATTCATTCCGTACATGACATGCATGTTCGGTTTCTAGAGGTGATCGGTTTTGAGAAGGTATTAGGTATTAGGCTATTCACTAGCTGGCAGAATGAATGTCAAAATTCCCATTATTAATTAGATTATTCACTAGCTAGCAGAAAGAAAGTCAACATTTCCAGTATAATTAGGCTATTCACTAGCTGGCAGAACGAAAGTCAACATTTCCAGGGCTATTAGGCTATTCATTAGCTGGCAGTTCACGAAAAAAAATCTCCATTTTCAGCCTATTCCCTATCATTTGTTTAAATGTTTAATCCCACAAACTTCCTACATTTCTACTTACAGTCAGGTCTATACCCCAAAATGGCCGATCTTCTCACCGTTCTCTTCACACATAAACTGAAATCGACAAATAAAGACTTAAAGTAAGAACTCACTCATCAATACATCAAACTGATAATCTACAGTGTGCATTCATCATTTTTATTAATTTAGAGAAAAGGTAGAAGAAGCAGAATATTGCTATCACAAAACAAAACATACTGGGTCATCTGAACAGGATACATACATTATTAAATATCTTTGATATATAATTTAATACCTTTTAAAGTGTTCAAAAACCTCACCTTGCAACTTTCACCATTTTACATTCAAACTGTTTTAGATGTTCAAGAAGTCGTTCCATTGTCCTACCAGTGTCTACAATGTCTTCTACAATTAGCACATTCTGGAAATATAAACAGACAGATTTGAAAATTGTAAAGCATTGAACATTTATGACTTCACACATCTACAGGATATTGCTTAAGATGTTTTGTCAGTTTTAACTCTATTGTATATCATTTAAAATGCTAAGCTTAAAATTAGAAAATGTTCAATTTGTAGTTTCCTTTTATGACATGAATAATAGACATTCTATAAGATACACGAAACATAATTATCTTCTTTTAGTTTATACTGTTACCTGATGTTGAATTCTTGTTCTTTTATCACATTAGTATGTATTTAATGTCTTAAGAGTTATCTACCCTTGTATCGAGTTATCTCCCTTACTGCTACTAGAGTATCAGCCAAGTTTCAATTGTCATCTCTATTCTTTAGATGGCTTACATAGTACTTACCATTAATTTGGTACTTTTCTATATGTCTTGGGAGTTATCTACTCTTATCTCGAGTTATCTCCCTTACTGACATTTATATAGTAAATCTCAGTAGCTATCTCTATTCTTTAGATTACTTAATTACCATTAATTTGGTAATTTCTCATTTTTTTTTTAATTAACAAATTATAACTTTTGAAAGAAAAAGGAAACTATTTATGTATGATTATTTAACATCGTATGCTTGATTCTTGATGTATTTTGAAGTCAAAATAATGGAATGATGATATGTGATGTTTTTAGCTGAATTCATTTACCTTGCCCTTGAGATTTTCTAAACTATCACCTCCAATCACTTCTATTTTGCCGCTAGATTGGTCATCCTGGAAAATTTCGATTAAATACAGTCTTTATGTACAATTCAATGCTTAAAATAAAGATAAGAAAGCTAAAGCACTTTCTATAATAGCAAATGTGAAGCTGTGAAAGTGATACAAAATTTGAGTACATACTAAAGATTTCATTTTAATTTAAAATTGATGCAATTATCTTATCACATCATAGCAGAATATCTTTATGCTAATGATGCTTATTCTACAAATACATTTATAATCATATCAAAATTTGTCAACCTTTTACTAAATTGTAAAATCCAATGATTAAAAGAATTCTTAACTACACTTACTTGAATTTTCTATTGTCATAATGTGTATATATTCAGTAAAGAAATGCTAATTTCATTTATCAAGAAGTGAAAATAATCGTGATAAAGCTTGAAATGCAATGAATAAACTCCACATGCCTTTTTTCATAATAACACACATACCACGTAGCTTCTAAGACGTATAAAGTCCACAGCCAAAGGAAGCGGTTTTTCCATATGGCTATTCATCTGTTTTATCCTGTCTAATAAATCTGTGAAGAATTTGTAACCCCCTTTTAACACACACAGCGCCACCATTCCTTCTGATGAAAAGTCTCGTACAATGTCTTGTGCTAATCGCTCAATTCTGAAACATCATAGAACAAACATATTATTTAGACATACCGTATTCTGCCCAATAAGCGCCTAGGGTGCTTCAAAAATTGAAGCAAATAAGTGAGCACTTAATAGAAACAAATTTGAACTAGACATTCATAAAACTATTCTACAAAGTAAGCCATAAATCAATTTGCAAAAGAAATCAGTAAGGAAATCAACACATTTTTGTATTTTCAGTCTGCATTTAATTTGAAGAAAGTGACATTGAAGGCTAAAAAAGAATAAGGGATGCTTATTGGGTCAAATACAGTACTTATACATAGTTCTTTGACTAATATAAGCAGGGCTCTATAAAAATAATTCAGATAATTTTTCAATTCTTTTGTAATTATGAAACCCTTTAGGGAACTATATTGAATTATAAACAATATATAATTATTAAGTCTCAAAATGGTATTGTATAAGCATATACATTCAACTAGGGTTATTTTCCCTATATTCATGTTTTACTGATTTTGAAATCTGTCAATTCAAAACGCCAGCAAAATATTTTGAATTTCACTGTGTTAGGCAAAAGTGCTAACATTGCGTAAATAGGGATCGGTTAATCGAAAATTTAAAGAGCTATACAATAACCCAGGACTTTCCTGTCATTTTTGTGTCCCTTTTTATCTCCATCCCCTTCCTCCAACTCCACCTCTCGACTCACCTGGCCTTTCTAAATATGACCCCCAAAAGTATTAGTAACTGCATGAAGACTGACTTTTCTTTTTTAATACAAAATGGAAGCCCATCAATCTATTACTAGTGAGTCCATACTGTATGATAGCCCCTTACTAACAGCCTCCCATCCCCCTATGGTAACACATGATTGACTTACCTGTTTAATACCTCCTCCCCCTATGGTAACACATGATTGACTTACCTGTCCTTTAATACCTCCTCCCCCTATGGTAACACATGATTGACTTACCTGTCCTTTAATACCTCCTCCCCCTATGGTAACACATGATTGACTTACCTGTCCTTTAATACCTCCTCCCCCTATGGTAACACATGATTGACTTACCTGTCCTTTAATACCTCCTCCCCCTATGGTAACACATGATTGACTTACCTGTCCTTTAATACCTCCTCCCCCTATGGTAACACATGATTGACTTACCTGTCCTTTAATAACCTACTCCTCCAATGGTAAACCTGACCTCCCCTCCCCTATGGTAACACATGATGGACTTACCTGTCCTTTAATACCTCCTCCCTCAATGGTAACACATGATTGACTTACCTGTCCTTTTAATACTTACCTGTCCTTTATTCCCTCCCCAATGGTAACACATGATTGACTTACCTGTCCTTTAATACTTTCCTCCCCCTATGGTAACACATGATGGACTTACCTGTCCTTTATTACCTCCTCCCCCAATTGGTAAAACATGATTGAACCTTACCTGCTTCCTTTAATTACCTCCTCCCCCTATGGTAACACATGATTGACTTACCTGTCCTTTAATACCTCCTCCCCCAATGGTAACACATGATTGACTTACCTGTCCTTTAATACCTCCTCCCCCTATGGGTAACACATGATTTTGGACTTACCTGTCCTTTAATACCTCCTCCCCCCAATGGTAAACACATGATTGACTTACCTGTCCTTTAATACCTCCTCCCCCTATGGTAAAACATGATTGACTTACCTGTCCTTTATTACCTCCTCCCCCTATGGTAACACATGATTGACTTACCTGTCCTTTATTACCTCCTCCCCCAATGGTAACACATGATTGACTTACCTGTCCTTTAATACCTCCTCCCCCTATGGTAACACATGATGACTTACCTGTCCTTTATTATTTTCTGTCCTCTCCCCTATGGTAACACATGATTGATCCCCCCCCCCCCCCCCTTACCCTGTCCTTTAATACCTCCTCCCCCAATGGAAAAACATGATTGACTTACCTGTCCTTTAATACCTCCTCCCCCTATGGTAACACATGATTGACTTACCTGTCCTTTATTACCTCCTCCCCCCACATGGTAACAACACCATGATTGACTTACCTGTCCTTTAATACCTCCTCCCCCTAATGGTAACACATGATTTGACTTACCTGTCCTTTAATACCTCCTCCCCCTAGGTAACACATGATGGATGGACTTACCTGTCCTTTAATACCTCCTCCCCCTATGGTAACACATGATTGACTTACCTGTCCTTTAATACCTCCTCCCCCCTATGGTAACACATGATTGACTTACCTATGTAAACCTATTTAATACCTCCTTTATTACTCCTCCCCTAATGGTAACACATGATTGACTTACCTGTCCTTTAATAACTCCTCCCCCTAATGTAACAACGATGGACTTACCTGTCCTTAATACCTCCTCCCCCTATGTAACACATTGGACTTACCTGTCCTTTTAATCCTCCTCCCCCTATGGGATTACTACTCACCTATGGGTAACACATGATGGATCTTACCTGTCCTTTAATACCCTCCTCCCCCTATGGTAACACATGATTGACTTACCTGTCCTCCTTTAATACCTCCTCCCACTATGGTCAACATACATGATGGACTTTCCCTCGTCCTTTAATACCTCCTCCCCCTATGGTAAACACATGATTGACTTACCTGTCCTTTAATACCTCGCTCCCCCTATGGTAACACATGGGATTGACTTACCTGTCCCTTTAAAATACCTCCTTTATTCCCCCTATGGTAACACATGATTGACTTACCTGTCCTTTAATTACCTCCTCCCCTATGGTAACACGATGATTGGGGACTTACCTGTCCTTTATTACCTCCTCCCCCTATGGTAAACACATGATTGACTTACCTGTCCTTTAATACCTCCTCCCCCCTATGGTAACACATGATCTGACTTACCTGTCCTCTTAATAATACCTCCTCCCCCTATGGTAAACACATGTTGGACTTACCTGTCCTTTAATACCTCCTCCCCCTATGGTAACACATGATTGACTTACCTGTCCTTTAATACCTCCTCCCCCTATGGTAACACATGATTGACTTACCTGTCCTTTAATACCTCCTCCCACCTATGGTAACACATGATTGACTTACCTGTCCTTTAATACCTCCTCCCCATATGGCCTAGTGGTAACACATGATTGACTTACCTGTCCTTTAATACCTCCTCCCCCTAGAAAAACATGATTGACTTACCTGTCCTTTATTACCTCCCTCCCCCTATGGATAACACATGATTGACTTACCCTGTCCTTTAATACCTCCTCCCCTATGGGTAACACATGATGACTTACCTGTCCATTTATTACCTCCTCCCCAATGGTAACACATGATTGACTTACCTGTCCTTTAATACCTCCTCCCCCTATGGTAAACACATGATTGACTTACCTGTCCTTTAATTTACCTCCTCCTCCCCCTATGGTAACACATGATTGACTTACCTGTCCTTTAATACCTCCTCCCCCTATGGTAACACATGATTGACTTACCTGTCCTTTAATACCTCCTCCCCCAGGATGGTAAACACAGAATTGGACTTACCTGTCCTTTAATACCTCCCTCCCCCTATGGTAACACATGATTGACTGTCCTTTTTACCTGGTCCTTTTAATACCTCCTCCCCCTATGGTAACACCTGATTGACTGACCCTGTCCTTTAGCCCGCCATCTCGTCTGTCCAATATGAATTTTGGTTTCATGTGTTCTTGCACATGGCCATCTGATACAGATATTCTGACACTATTTTTCGTATTTGAAATTAAAAGACGCATCAATAATACTATGTTTCACTAGCTGTTTGACCCATTGGAATGGCGCATTGCAGTGAGTAGATCCTTTGGATTGTTATGTGTTGTTTTTGCACAACCTGACGTATATTTTTTGTCTAGAAATTCATGATTTTGTGCTCACAACACTTGGACCATAATAATCACATGAAGAGTAAATAACTTGATCACATCTGTTGAGAGGTGAAGCAAACCTTGGAAATTCTAGTCAATTGAACCATCTTAGCCAACCATGGACCCCTGGGACATAATGATAAATTAAAAGAATATTCATGGGTTATTTTCCCCATATTACTGGCAAAATTTACATTGAAATCAAGATTTTGGAGAAGAATTACAATGTAAATTGAGTTATACATGTAGTGAACGACGCACGACCACGACGCACGACGGACGACGGACGACGACGGACAAAAGGCGATTAGAATAGGTCACTTGAGACTTCGTCTCAGGTGACCTAAAAATGCATAAAATAAATAGAATATTCTGGTTTTTTTCCCCCATATTACTGGTAGTCATCAAGAACAAGAATATCATCTAACATGTAGAGCTGTCATCGATACAAATGATATTGAAGTATTGATGATTTTCATCTTCCGATATCAGTTTCTATTTTTCGAAATCGATACAATGACCGAAATTGTACTTGATGACCTACCTATGACTTAGTAATGTTGGAATTTCAAATGCCGACGAATTATGTATTATTTTTTTACAGTCTACCAACTTAATATATTTTGTAAGGTTCCTGATCATTTTAACTCAATGAATTTTTAACATTTACCATGAATTATATATTAAAAATACTCGGCAATAGTTCCGAGTGATGTGCATTGTTTCTGTTCATAAACCGATTATGTAATATACAAAACGACTGTTTCCAGATTTAATCTTTTTCAACGCTAGAATTTTAGGCTGTTTTACTTGCTCTTTGCAAGTAGATATACCAGAATAGAAAGTGACCAAAAATTTGTAAAATTTGAGCCCTTTTTTTCTCAACAATACGATTGTTTCAATACATATCAATAAATTGGGGTATTTTATATCAATGACAGCTCTAGTTAAAGCACTTACTCTATAGGAAACACTGATAATCGTTGATCTACAGAGATATCTAATTATACAGCTACAACTATATACAACTAATTACTTGTTGTTCATTTTAAGTGTAAATAATTTACCTATTTATCAAATAAACGAAACAATATCTATTTGCCTGCAGTTTACATGTATGTGGGGGGTCAAATGGAGGTGCAAAATGCCAACACTGCCTATTCGAATACTCCAGTTATTTGAATATTTTCTTCTGGAAAATGACTTATTCAAATAAGCGGAATCCTCTGTATAAAAAAAAAATTTCTGCATGTATTTTTGAAGTTGAGAGACACATGTGCTGTGAAATGTTTAACATATTTTACTACAATGTTTAATATCTATTTCATAAAAAATACGCTTATTGATAAAGTGATGACTGACAAAATTGAATATTACACATACTAGGTAATTCCGGTTTAAATTGTGTTTTTTTCTGTTTCGAGTCACAGAGTCATAGTGGATCAGATAACCTTTCTGACAAATTTTTGTTTTGTTTTAATTTGATCTTTCTAAAACACGTGGTGACGGTGACCTATAGATGTAGTGAATGATATAAATACCAGCTGGTATATACATGTATATCGGTAGATGTATATAACACTGTAGTTTTATTTAATGTCACTGCAAAACAAAACCACACTCATAATTAGGATACTGTACTTCGATACCCATACCTACATACCTGTATATATAGGGCTCGGAATCACTAACACCAGCAGGTATATAATATAATATATATGGTAACTTAATACTAAAATCAATACATCTCTAATTCATTTTAATAATTTTCCAGACCTACATTATACAGATTTCATTTTACCACAGAAGGTCAGATATGGGCCTTGATCACTGAACATAAATAAAACTACATCAAATTGAACATCAATATTTAACATGACAATATACCGTATTCGACCAAATAAGCGCCTATGTGCTTAAGCCATAAGCGTCCCCTTTCTGAGGCCTCAATTTCAATTGTCAAGGCATAAAGACCAAAACTACTTAAAACTATAGTTTTTGCAATAATTTCATCATATTAGTACCTTTTCAATTGTTCAATTGTATGCCCTCAGGCCAGGGCACTTATTGGGTTGAATACTGTACTCGGAATTGAGAGGGTTTAACAGTAGCATATATAATCAGTGATTTTCTCATAGTTGGTACAAATAGTATTGGTTACCATATAGATTAGTGTTTGTTTACATACATCTACCTGGTACATTTTGTATATTAAACATGATCTACTGTATTTCGAGGGGAATGTTTAACCCATTTTTTTCCTATAAACAGGACTTCCCCTTATACAAGGTACAAATACTGTAGGATATACCATGCTGATGTACATTTGTATATAAGCTGTGTTCATAAAATGGCCTTGGTAATCCTTATCTAAAAGTTCAGCTAACACCCTGTACATGACCTCTGATCATGATGTGACATCTGAATGCCTATATGTCCATACTATATAACACAAACTTTAGAGAAGATAAAATCTGAACTACTTTTTAATGTTTTAGCCTACTTATTTCGAAATACGGTAATTAAAAAATACCCCTATTTTTAGAAATGATGTTACAATGCGTTTCATTATCAATATAATCATTAATAGTTATGATTCAGTAAAAATATGATTTCTGAAAATTGTTTATAATTTCCATTGAAGAAATCTGCTGTATTTACATGTTTTTTGCGGTATGAATCTTCCGTTATCTGGTATTGTTAATTTATGAATGCTTGTGTTCTGTATATTTTGATAATAATCATAATGTATTCAACTCAAGAAGTGCACAGGGTGTTTTCAAAAGACCTAAAATCTATTTCACAAAATCATATGTAATTAATCTCAAGTCATTAATCAATTTGCAAAAGAAATAAAAGAGAGAAACTATATTTTATTTTGAGTAAAACGAAGCCTAAAAAGGGGACTGCAGGAACAGCACTAGTACTAGTGATGGGGCACTTACAATATATTGTATTGAGTTGAATATGGCAATTGGTAAATATTCTCTATTACACACAAATGTAACATTTGTTTTGTACATTTGTTGACTGTTTTGTACATTTGTTGACCAAGTTTGAGGTCAACATGCATGAATTATGTAAACCAGTCAACATTTCTTCATGCAGTGTTTAAACATCTGAAATTTTGGACTGTTTTCACTATAAATCAAGTATATAGGAAATTCAAAGTGAATATATTATACTAGTTATAGTACTGTACTAATAGAGTTTGTCAGCTGCTTGTTTTAATTATCATTAACTTGCATTGTTAGGATTTATACCCTAGATTGCAACACATTGATTATTGTGTTTATAACTCTCATCAGATGTGGAGACCTATATTGTACATGTGTATAATTTATACTGTATAGTTTTAGTTTACAATTTAATAGTTACAACATTTGCTGTACAAACAGAGAACAATTAATTCACAAAATGCGAATTAAATTGAAAATTCGCCAACAGGTATTGATTGCAATAGATTGATATCCAACAATTTAAAACAAATTAGATCTTAAACAAAAACATTAGCAGAAATTAATCTAAGGCACAATGGTACAAAGTGTATGTACTATTTGTTAAAGAAAGGGAAAACAAGAAAGTTCTGTTTACACTAAACATTACTAGATCTACTGTTTCATGATTTCAGTATAGTAGCAGTAATAAACCACCTGTATGTTGATGTTGTTTTATCACTTGGTTTTGCTCTGCTTCCTTAAAATAATATATGAGATGAATATAGTCATAAAATTCATCACATCAAATGCTTAATATGCTTTAAATTATTTAAGACTTTAAAGCTAGGGTTCATTTACAGAATAACAGGTATAGACCTAAGTAAATGCAAAACTGACAGTGATGAGTGACAGTTCTCACACAGAGCTCAAGTTCAAAATAACCATTGATGTGAATCTAATTTGTATACAGTACAGAATAACTCACCACAATGCAGTCTCGGGGCGTCTGTCCGTCTTGTAATTTATCTTGAGACATTTTGTACATAAATGATCTGACTGAACCTATTCCTTTAGTCGCACTACCACACAATTTCACTGTAACCACATGGCATATAATGTACCTGGATAGAGGTCAACCGGAAGTGTACCTATCGGGCTCGTTCGATTTGCATTGCATGCGCGAATGGACAAAATGACGCTGAATTTGCTGGTGGGTTGAATCGATATCGATAATTATAATTTACATGTAACGTGGTTAGCATCCCCGGCCATAATCACCGGGATGCTAAACTGGCATGAGTAGTACAAAAATATAGACTCAAATGTACATGTAAACATAGATATTAGTGAATTATGGAAATTGAGCCCCTTTGTAAATGGAAATGATTTCTTTGATTAATAATGATTATTTCCAAATATTGCTTATTAAAAACGGCGAAAAGTACCAGAAATTAGATACTATCAAAATCTCGTAAAGTGTTATTTTCCTCCGGCTGGCGATCAGCCTTGGTGAAATATCAATACTCAAGCAGTCTTCAGACATCAAATAATTAGGGCGCACAGGCATGTTCCATGCACATAAACTATATCAAATATGAAATATAACTCATTCAGGAGTACAAACCTACAACACGAGCACATTTTCTTTATAAAGTGTGCGGTGCGAGTTTTGGGAGATTGTGGAATATTCGTGTTGTGTCTTCTTATGATAGATGAACTAGCACCAGATTGACAGGAGAAAGATACCAAGGCAAGGAATTTAAGTAAAGCAGCGCGGACAAGAACAGTGATCAGTACAACTGGTCGTCAGTTTGTTTGATTATTTTGACGTCCTATTAACAGCCATGATCATGTGCAGTGTACATGTGTAGCGTGTGTGAAGTGCGAGGTGCGTGTTTTGGGAGACTGTGGTACGTTAGTGTTGTGTTTTCTTGTAAAGTGGAACTGTTGCCTTTTTTATAGTGCTACATTACTGAAGTATGCCGTCGAAGACACCAAGGAACACACCCCACCCGGTCACATTATACTGACAACGGGCGAACCAGTCGTCCCACTCCCTGTTTGCTGAGCGCTAAGCAGCAGCAGAAACAGGGGCGACCGCTCAACTCAAGGCCTAAAGTGAGGCGATGCCGCATTAGGAAACATAAAGTCAGTTTGGAAAAAGAGAAAAGATAAGATCCTAAATTTAGTCGCAGGTACAATTCTAAAGCCCTACCTGCAGGGCAATGGTCGACAGCATCGGGAGTGATTACTACGGTGGCTGATTTATGCTATTTCAAAATTAAATATCTTAATTCTCGTAAAGACGAAATTTTCGCGGCGAAAAGACGAAAGTGATCCACGAGACTTTGATTCCCGTCTTTTCGCCTTCAAAAATCTCGTCTTTTTGCCCCGAAAAGACGAAATTTAACAAACCATACTTTTCGTATTTTCGCCCCGAAAATTAACAAACCATATATTTCAGCTTATCGCCCCCTCCCCCCTCCCCCCAAAAAAACCAAACAAAACAAACAAACAAAAAAACAAAAACAAGAGGCCCAAGGGCCTTAACGGTCATCTGATTACCTTGGCAATAATCATATAGGAAATTAATTAGATATCGTGTAATGGTAGCCATCTTCGATTTGGGATCAACCAGAGATGTGACAACACTTTGTCAGGACCATGTCAGGAACATTCCATCCAAGTTTCAGCCAAATCGCGCCGGCAGATCTTGAGAAGAAGTTCAAAATGTGTTTTCAAGATGGCGGCTGTGGCGGCCATCTTGGATTTCGGATCGACCTGAAAAATAAGAACACTTTGTCGGGACCATGTCAGGATCATTTCATGCAAGTTTCAGTCAAATCGCACCGGTAGAACTTGAGAAGAAGTTCAAAATGTGTTTTCAAGATGGCGACTGTGGCGGCCATCTTGGATTTCGGATCAACCCGAAAAATAAGAACAGTTTGTCGGGACCATGTCAGGATCATTTCATGCAAGTTTCAGCCAAATCGCACCGGTAGAACTTGAGAAGAAGTTCAAAATGTGTTTTCAAGATGGCGGCTGTGGCGGCCATCTTGGATTTCGGATCGACCTGAAAAATAAGAACAGTTTGTCGGGACCATCTCAGGATCATTTCAGGTAAGTTTCAGCTCAATCAAACAGGTCAAACTTGAGAAGAAGATTGAAATGTGAAAAGTTTACGGACGGCGCACGGCGCACGACGACGGACGAAGCATGATGGCTATAGGTCATCCTGACCTTTCGGGTCAGATGACCTAAAAAAGAAAATTAACAAACATTAGATTTCGTCTTTTCGCCAAAATGACGAATTTTAAGGTTTATTAATTTTCGTTGGTTTTTTTCGGAGAGAAAAGACGAAATATATAAGGTTTGTTAATGAAGAGACGAGATTTTTGAAGGCGAAAAGATGAGAATCAAAGTAGCTAATTAGCGCGCATCTCTTTCGTACGGTGGGTGTTTTCGTCATTTCGTGTTTTGTTTGTCGTCTTTTCGTCTTTTCGCCTCGAAAACACGAGATACAGGGATGGATAATTTTTGTATTTTCGGGGCGAAAAGACGAAATTAAAGGTTTATTAATTCTCGTCTTTTACGAAAAGACGAAATGGCCAAATCAGCCATCGTAGATTACAAATACATGCAGATGTATATCAATAAATTAAGAAATTATATACATATGTTAAAATAAACAAATACATTTGTACTCCCCCAAAAATCATGTAAATATGTATATTTTTGCCATATCGTGTGCTTTGTCATATAATTGATTATAATTCTGTAGGCAGAGGGCTTAATATAAGTTGGAAAACTTGTGCCCAATCCCTTGCATATAAAATTACGCAATAAAATATGTTTAAATCAAACTGAAGCATACCACCAAGGACACCACCCAGTCATGATACTACGCGGATCCTCACAAAAGTTTGCAGACAAAATTTCTTTTATACCCCGATGATATTAAAAAAATAGTGACTTCAATGTTTATAATAAATTTTCCAGGCTACTTTATAAAATGAAATACGTTAATACGTACGATACCATTGATTTTTTCCAAGGGATTATTTTTTGCAAATCAATACGCAACGTCAATGTTTCTATTGTGACGTCACGATAACGTCGGGTTTCCGCGTTATTCTCTGATTTTTTTTTTATCGTGGAATAATTAATTCTTCCTTGTTTTCATACCAAATCTGGCTTTCTGATTGGCCAATATTTTTTTTGCATACCACTATGAAAAAAAAAAATCCGAGAATGGCGCGAAACCCCGACGTTATCGTGACGTCACAATAGAGACATTGACGTTGCGTATTGATTCGGAAAAAGAGTCCCTTGAAAAACCACTGTAATGTTACATTTAAACATACTTCATTTTATCAAATAGAGTATAAAATTAATAATAAGTATTAATGTCACTATTTTTTAAATTTTATCGGGTTATGAAAAAAAAAAAATTGTTTGCAAACTTTTTTGAGAATCACACAGTTTGCAAACATTTTTTTTCATACCCCGATAAAATAAAAAAATAGTGACATCAATGCTTAAATGAAAAAAAATAATGAATAGGCCAATCAGAAAGGTAGAGACAAAGAAAAAATTATTATTATTGGCATATAACGATAAATCCGCCATACTAATCAACGATTTTAACCACCAGAATCTAATATATTATTACATGGTAATGAACGCATTGCATCATGGGAAATATGCATCCCGTTCTGTATACATTTTAAAAGCATCTACCAATATCCATGAAGAAGACCGGAACCGTGTCATTATTTAATAATGATCAGTGCAACCTCTAGAAGATTGTCATCGCATGAAACCATGCACAGACACTTTTTGCTAATTCTCTTCAGAGTTCGAATGCTAATTACTATTTCATAGTGATTACATGTAGCTAAATAAAGCAATATCTATCGTTCCTAGAACCTAAGTTGAATTACTATTGTATCGGTGCATACACAGTACACGTGTACTTTTGTGTGTTTGATTAAATGAACGTCTTATTAACAGTCAGGGTTATGTAAGAACGGCCACCCATGTATGCGATGTGTTGCGTGTGTGAAATGAGTGGTGCGTCTTTTGGGAGACTGCGATATCATTCGTGTTGTGTTTTATTCTTGTATTTGAGGAACTGTTGACCTTTTTAAAGTAATATCACACTAAAATATGCTGTCGAAAAAAAATCTCAAACAAATATACCCCACCCGGTCACATTATAGCAACAACTGGCAAACCAGTCGTCCCACTTTCTTTATGACGAGCACTAAGCAGGAACAGAAGCTACTAATTTTATAGACAATTCTGTGTCTCGGCCAGGGGACAGCACCCAGAGCCTTCTCATAGGGACGAACACTCAACAGAAGGCCGAAAAATGATGCGGTATCAAGGTTTTGTTTGTTTGATTAAATTAATATCTTATTAACAGCCAGGCTCATTTAAGGACGGTCTCTCATGTATGCGATGTTTTGCGTGTGTGAAATCTCTGGTTTTGAGAGGCTCTGGTAAAATTCATGTTGTGTTTTCTGGTAATAAGATGAACTCTTTCCCCCTCTTAGTGCTATCCCACTGAAGCAAGCCACCAAACACTCCCCACACAGTGAAATTATACTTACAGCCGACAACCAGTCGTCCCACTCCCTTTATGCTGAGGTCTAAGCAGTGTCAAGCGCTCAGCTGATATTTTGTAAGGAGTTATTCTTTTTCAAGAACTATCGAAATTTGGCCTTACTGTTAAAGTATTCGGTTGATGAATGTAACCAAATCCGGAGACGATCTACTCTGTACATGATACATATCTTTACACCAGGTTTTGAGACGATGCCTTTCAAGCCTTTACGAAAGGTCACAGGAGTGTGAATGCTCAGCACATGAAAACGCTACATAGCTAGTTAAGGTGCAGACAGGCATATTGCAGATCAATTAGTGATATATCTTCAGACGGGATGATGAAGTCCCGTCGCCAACAGCGTCCTATGGGAATAACCTATATGTGGTGTGTCGTCGAGTATGACGGGAGGTCCCAGGTCATATCCTTGCATACTTCAAGATCACAATTCACTTGAAGTGAAGACGATGCACTGGGTCGGTAAGAACATTTTGTTTTATTTTGGCAAATGATAGAAAATGTCATTATTATTTTGATTCGGTTTAGTAAGTTTATAACTCATTTAAGGACGGACTCATTGTTGCACATGTGGATATATGCAAGAGGCTGCGGTATATTCGCGTTGTTTCTCTTTGTGGAAGTATACGTTTTTATAGTACATTCTCACTGAAGCATGTCTCCAAAGCACAAAACACATTCCACCCGGTCACATTATACTGACAAACTCTATTCATGCCAAGTGATTACCAAGAACAGAGACTAGAGTATGACTGGTCTCGCCAAAACAGAATCCAGAGCCTTATTGACAGTGGCGAAGTTCAACTAATGGTCAAAAGCAGGAACAGAATATAGACTAAAATGCATAAAAGAAGCGACTTAATTTAATCTATGAGGTACATTTGATTTCATCACATGTGAACTCAAAAAATGTTTTGAAAGTTAGTCATCTTGATCGATTTTAGCCCCAACCTTTGGCCTCTGGACCATCACTTGGATACTGTGTTAAAATGCTACATCAGCCTAATACATGCGATTCTAACCATGTCTTATTCAACTCATATGGGAATTGAACAAATAATGCTCATAAATGTGCGTTCTCTATAAATCCGACTCTTTAGCAGGGCAAAATCGGGACACACCAAGTCCAGAGCCATGAAATACACATTTTTTGCAACAGTTTCAAGACCCTTATTTCTCTCACCCCGAACATAGATATCCACAATTTTACCTGTGTGAGCTTTTTCTATCTCACCCTAGGGTAAAGACAAGATACATGAAATCTTTTCACGTGCTCACATATGGTAAGAGAAAAAGTATCATTCACCCACTTTGGAGTGAGACAAGAGATCTCAACCCTCGGGATAAGATTTTTAAGCTGTCGCACACGCGGCAGAGCTTCGTGTTTGACAACTTAAGAGTCCTACTCCTGGAGTTGTGATTCTCCTGTCTCACACCAAAGAATGTGAAAGATTCGAAATTATTAACAACAATGACTACATGTATAAACAATATTTGATTCATTTTTTTTAATTTTAGTCAGTGTGTGCAAAAATCATAGCAGGTTGGTACCCGCTGTCCGTAAAAAGCGACTTGATTTAGGATTTTTTCATTGCTCTTCTTCCTAACTTCCTTTTATACATCCAACGTGTCTCCAAAAACATCGTTTCACTTTTGGCCTTCGATATTGAGCGCTCACTCCTTTGAGGTAGGTTTTAGGTTCTGTCCGCTGGCCGAGACATACAATAGCCTATAAAATTGTAGTTTATGTTCGGGTGGTTCGACTGGTTCGCCCGTTGTCAGTACAAAGTGACCTGGTGGGGTGCGATTGTTCGGTGTCTTCCACGGCATGCTTCAGTGGGATAACACTATAAAAGGGGACAACATTTCCTATATCACAAGAAGACACAACATAAATATACTGCAGTCTCCCAAAACATGCAGTACACACTTCATCTTCATCGATATTCCAGGGGTTCCGATCACTTACGATCTCTACACCCCTTGACTATCTCATAGTAAAATTGAAGGCAGCTCAGGGGAACATATATAAACCAATCAAAGGCCTGCAAATAGTTTCTCTGAAGACTACAGAGAGAAAGCGGAGCCCTTCTTCAAAGCCACAAAGTCAAACACAGATGTACATCAAAGAACTAAATAACCTGTGCTGTTCTGTTGTCTCCAGTTTTACTGTGTCTTCTTGTATAGTGGAACCGTTGCCCTTTTTATAATGCTATAGCAATGAAGCATGCCACCGAAGACACCAAGCAACACACCTCACCCGGTCACATTATACTGACAACGGACGAACCAGTCGTCCCACTCCCTGTTGGCTGATCGTTTAGCAGGAGCAGAAACTACCAGTCTACCACTATTATAGACTTTGGTGTGTCTCGGCCAGGGGACAGAACCCAAGGCCAAAAGTGAGGTGGTTCTAAAGGAGGCACTAGGAAAAATAAAGTTAGTCAGGAAGAAGAGAAAAGATAATATCCTAAATTTAGTCGCCTTTTACGATCATTCAACAGGGCAGCAGTACATGTACAATTCTAACGCCCTACCTGCAGGGCAGGTACTGCGATCGGAACCTCTGAAGTATCGAGGACACTTTATACACGCAACACACTTAATACATGAAATGTCGTACTTATATGACATAGACCGTCATATGATGATATTTAATCAATCAAATCATTGAATTTGATTCAATTGGTTTGAAGAAGAGGTCGAAAATCTAATTTGTTTACGGTCACACGACAGACGACGGATAAATGCGATAAGAAGGTCTCTTGAGGTTACCTGTCCCAGTGATATAGCACTATAAAAGGGCAAAACTTCCACTATAAAATCAGACAAAACACTAATATACCCCAGTCTCCCAAAACACACACCCGCACTTCATACACAAACAAACAAACAAACCCAAGTTACCTCAAAAGTGTCCCAAATTATGTCACATTTTAGGATCATGCAAGGGGAGTGTCTTTACAATGATATTCTTTCATACCTACGGGTGTAATACTGGCTGGTCTAGGGCATTATATTACACTCATGCCGCCTGAGGCTGTATTGCATGGCTACCCATGCAATAAAGCCTCGTGACGTCAAAATTTCGATTTCCTCGGTAAAATTTTAACATTTTTTTCCACAAACTTGACTGGTTTTACTATTAAAGATGCAAACAACGAAATTTTTGTTGAAAATATCACGTAATTTTTCATGTATGACAAAAACGACTTTCAGCCGTGGATTTCTTCGAATTTATTTCAAAATGGCGGGATATTATAGTTGTAAAATTGCAATAAAACGTCGAGGTATGAAAGAAAAATACTCTTTCATAAGTAGATATTAAGGATAGGGATATTCTACCCGCGGGATCACAAAATGTTGCAAAACCCTCGGCAAGCCCCGGTTTTACTACATTTTGTGACCCTCGGGTAGAATATCCCTATCCTTTATATCCATATATGAAAGAGTTTTATATTATAGCACACACAAGATAGATCCAGGTATTTGGACCTAAATATAAGCATTCATGACAGAACAATTCACTCTAAGAGTTAATTAAAATTTGCATATATATCGGAAACAAACCAGTTCTAATGGAAATTAGATTAGTTGGTTTCACGGTAATATGCAAGAAAAGCCCACTGAAGTGAAATGTTCAAACTCGCTTGCTGTCCGCCATTACACATTGTGGTCGGACGTCTTGTATGCCGAACCCCTGCCAGTACAAATGTATAGTAAAGAAATTGTTGTCTAGAACTACTCAAATCGATTTTACAGTGGTGTGTTGAAGTGATTAGGTACATGTTTTTGTCTTAATATAATTTCACCAACTCCTCAGTGGTTATATGTATTGCATTTGTTTAACGTACGTGACTTTGGCTCGGGTATTGGTACAGCACACATGTTATAGTCGCTTGATTGTATTGATCAACGATTTGGAATTCCAACGGTATCAATCAAAATACTAACAATGTCGTGGAATTTGTCAATATTTCTTGTTTTATGTTTCATAAGGAATGTTGAACAATATATTTGTAACAGAATTAGCTTCATTGAATTGTCCCATTAATTGTTGTTAGGAAAAGGTTTATAGTTAAAACTAATAGTTATCCACTTTATATTATTCAATCTTTGTATGTTAATTTTAACGTTGAAAAATATTTGGGATGCAAATTGTGCTGACTATACATTCCTTTGTGAGCTTCATTGCACAAACGCTGCATTTTTCAGGGTGCCGTTCTTTGACCAACGCTTTTCTTACAATTACTATGCACATTACAGATTGTTTTTGAGATTTTTTGAAGTATCTAATATCTTATATAAAAATTAAGGACCTTTGTGTCGGTCCATTTGGTGTTATATCGCCCTTATATAATTTAAAATAATGACCTCGGACTACGCCCAAGATCATTATTTATTAGCGCACCTGGCCGGTGAGCTTATGTAATGGCGCGGCGTCCGTCGTCCGTCAATTTTCACAAAAATCTAGGCATAAACGGCGGAATAGATTTTCACCAATTTTGGTCTGATGCTTCCTATAATGAAGGGAAACCAATAGTGTTTAAATGTTGACCCTGGCCTGAAGGGCGGGGCCCAATAGGGGAAATATAGCATTATTCTTTAAAATCCTTCTTCTGCTGTGGGATGGAGGGATTTAGTTCTAATTTAGTCTGAAGCTTCCATGGGCGAAGGAGAATCAATCTTGTATAAACAGTGACCCTGGGCCCCCAGGGGCCTGAGGGGCGGGGCCCAATAGGGGAAGGGCCCAATAGGGGAATCATAGTAAATTCTTTAAAATCCTTCTTCTTCTGTGGGAATGAAGGGATTTAGTTCTAATTTGGTTT
This sequence comes from Argopecten irradians, assembly GCF_041381155.1. Classification (NCBI taxonomy): domain Eukaryota; kingdom Metazoa; phylum Mollusca; class Bivalvia; order Pectinida; family Pectinidae; genus Argopecten; species Argopecten irradians. The sequence goes on from NC_091135.1 coordinate 6,766,809, forward strand.
GAAGCTTCCTTGGATGAAGGGGAACCAATTTTGTATAAATAGTGACCCTGGGCCCCAAGGGGCCTGAGGGGCGGGGCCCAATAGGAGAAATATAGCAAATTCTTTAAAATCCTTCTTCTACTGTAGGAATGAAGGAATTTAGTTCTAATTTGATCTGAAACTTCCATGTGTGAAAGGGAACCAATCTTGTATACACAGTGATCCTGGACCCCCAGGGGCCTGAGGGGCGGGGTCCATTAGGGGAAATATAGCAAATTCTTTAACATCCTTCTTCTTCTGTAGCATTGAAAGGATTTTTTTCTTATTTGGTCTGAAGCTTCCATGGATTAAGGGAAACCAAATTTATATAAACGGTGGAACTGGTCCCTCAGGGGCCTGAAGGGCGGGACCCAATAGGGAAAATTTAGCAAATTCTTTAACATTCTTTTTCTATGGTTCAAATTTAGTCTGACGCTTCCTTGGGTGAAGTGGAACCAATTTTGTATAAACGGTGGGGCTGTTCCCTCAGGGGCCACAGGGGCGGGGCCCTATAGGGGAAATTTAGCAAATTCTTTAAAATCCATTTGTAGAAATAAATAGATGAAGTTCAATTCTAAAGCCTTCAAGCTGGTAGCTTGTGCTCTAAGCCTGAAATAGGTGAGCGATACAGGCCCAATGGGCCTCTTGTTTATTCTACTTAGGCGATATAACACCATGTGGATTTCCACAAAGGTCCATAATTGATATATATAAGATATGCACTATTTTCATTGGCCTATAAATGATCAAGTGACGTTCGATATATAGCATATCAACTGGGCGATTCCATTTTTAGAAACACTTAGTCAAAATTTCTTTGTGGACTTCATTGTCCCAATGTTGAGTTCTTCAAGGTGGCGTCCTATGGCCGATGTTTTTTTTTTTTTTTTTTTTTTGTAATAAATATGCACAGAAGAACATGTTTTTAAAACCACATATCTTATTTTAAAAATGTGAACATTTGTTTCGGTCCATATGGTGTTATAATACCGCCATGGTATGATTTAAAATAATGACCGAAGACGTTATTCTACCAGGGTTCTATACTACCAATTCTACTACGAGCAAAATCGCTCCGATTCAAAACTTTTCAGTGACTTACCTCCATTTCTGCCAAAACTGCTGGCGACCGCCATTTTGACTCGTGTAACACACCAACTACAGACCACTTGATTCCCCACCGTGTATTAGCCTGAGATAGTATTTATCCTCATATCCATATTGGTCTGGCCCACCCCTAGGGGCCAGAGGGCGGGGACTAAATTGGTCAAAATGACAAAAAATTCACAGATTTTAAGGAAATAAATACTCTTCATAGATTAAAAAGTCTTTTTAAGGCTTTACAAAAATTGTGAATTTCATTGCCCTGGTATCTCGGAACTTTCACCGGAATTTCTTTTTAAAGTCAGGTCATCATTTGTTAAAACATCATCAATAATCAAGTTGTACTACGATCGCAAACTACTGTTGAAACCGTATAAGTTACGGTGTCTCGGAATCGTTCAAGCCCTGGTTATATTTCATAGATATATACATGCAATTTCAAAGTTTAAAACTTCAGATCCATCTTTCTGCAAACAATGTGTATACAATACAACTCTATATGTTGATATTGGAATATGTGTTTGTTGTTTCAGGTTTTCTCCTGTGTCTCGTTGTGCGATGTATAGATTCTTTCGAAAGTTACTGGAAAGAATTAATCCCGTTCAGGAATTATAGACCTTCCTATGATTCCGAGTTCAGCGTAAACCATGTACCAAACAAGTTTGCCTGCATGATTCAATGCCAAATGACTGAACGCTGCCTTTTTATTTCATATGTGTCGATCACAGGTGAATGCAGATTTCACCTGGAATGGAAGGGATTAAATTTTATTAATTCTTCAACAGTTTGGAGTACTGGTAAGAATATAGTTTTCTCATTTTATCGTTATCGTTTAAATTTATTTTACAACTTGCCTGTTAAAGAAACGTTTTAAATTTTTGATTATTATTTCTAGCTATAATGTTTCTAAATCTTCTGCAAATTTTGCCAAATATTCACGACCGTTGTAGTCAATATACAAAAACTTGCCATAATTTATAAATACAATCTTATTTATTTTGTACTTTCTCTAGGAACAAAAATAAACCTTGACATTTTTCTAGGGTTAATGAAAGCCACTATTGACAACGTTAAAATAATGTTTGTACATTTGATTTGTAGTGACAAAGGATAAACGTGTTTCTGGTTGGTCAAGATTCGAAAACGCTAGCTATTTTGTTTCCGATCTAACGCTGTCGTGGCAGGATTCAGAAGCAAGTATATAAACAATGCAGTTGACAATGGCCGAAATCAAGTGCAGTTACATCATATAAAATTGTATATTATTTAGTATATTGCATTCTTCAATCACAATAGAAAATCAGTCCTTATAAATCTAATCGCCTTCATATTACCAAATTTACTCAAAATGCGTTAAACTCAATTCAGGAGAAACTGCAAATGATCAATAAGCATAAGTAATAAAATGTTCAATATAACGTCAAAATAAAACTACAAAACAAAAGCAAAACACGCATAATAAGGAAATGTCAGATTAAGCAAACAATTAATACTAAAGTGTTTAAGGTGCACTATGTTTGTAGGAGTACTGCCTGAAATTAAATGCTACGCTGGCCGAATTGGAAACTGAAAGTGAAGATAGGTTTGTCCGCGGGCTCGTACAGATGATTGGCAGTAAGTATTCTCTACTCGCTATTGCTGTACTGTAAACCACTTTATTTTAGCAAGTGCTTAAGCGCGAATTCAAATGCTTTTCGAATAATATTTAAACACTTTTTTTACAATTTTATGAAGATCGCGAGTTATGTATTTACGAATATGGTGAAAAAGACAATTTAGCATAATTTGTTAAAAAATATATTATTACTAAAGTTTTTTTGTTGGCTTGGGACCCGATATGTTTCTTCAGTTTCCACACTTTTGGCCTTTGGTCTGGAGCAACTGAGCCCCTGTCGAGGAAGGCTCTGGGTTCTGTCCCCTGGCTCGGTGACGCACCAAAGTCTAATAAAAGTGGTAGTTTCTGCTCCTGCCTTAGCGCTCGTGGCATATACGGGACGTACTGGTTCGGCCCGTTGGACTGTATATATGTTGACCTGGGTGGGGGTGTTGTTGCCTTGGTGTCTTCGGTGGCATGGCTTCGGTGATATATGCACCGAATAAAATAGGACAATCATGTTCAACTATACAATAAGACAAAACCTCGAATATACCGCAGTCTCCCATAAAACACGCAGCTCGCACAACTTATCACGCAACACACCACCATAACATGGGTGGCCTGTCCTTACAGGACCATAGCTGTTTTTTTTATAAAGGCGATTTATTAAGCAAACAAACAAAAAATACGTTGAGTTCGTACCCAATTATAAGCATATAGAGACTTTCATAATTTGATGACCGTCAGAATAATCTGTTGTGAGGTCATTTACTTCAACATAACACATGGCGGAAGTTTACTGCTATCAAACGGTTCGCATAACTGCAAACTCTCAACTAGAACGTAATAAATTGCCAGGTCGGGTTGTTGATGCAGCTATTGTGTCAGCCCGTAATTACAACAAACCTTTTGGAAAAATGACTAGACTTGATTTAGACTTGATAAACATATGGAGTCATCTTACATAATTAGTCATAAGTAACAAACTGTACCAGCTATTCAAATTATATTTGAATCTATTACAATTTTCTGTACAATAATGTTGGACATTTTCAATAAAGCAATGATTTTTTGCCATAAGTATGGGCGATCTTTAATGGAATTGACTAATCTGATAACATTTTGGTGTTGATTGTTGTAAGGCAATCTACTTCTCGAAAATGTATTGCCTTAAATTTTGCATATATTGTTTGTATCAGTATATACAGTCGGGAGTGTTATTTTCAACGATTTTGCGGATACATATACAGATTTCCTTAAAAGGTCAGATTCGCTAAAATTGTAATATTTTCGGTTTGCATTCAAATCGCGAAAATGTTATATGACAATGATGATATGAACAAAGCGCATTATTAATTTTGTAGTAAATCGCAAAATACTGGATTGGTGGGTCAGATTTCGAGGAGGAAGGTATATGGAAATGGCGAAGTTCCGGAATACTACTGGCAAATACATACAGCAACTGGAGTCCTCTCAGCCAAACAATAACCCAAAGGACCCAAATGGCGCAGACTGTTTGTGTATTGCTAAATGGCATGACTTCATGTGGGATGATGCTGCTTGCACTAAGCCTGGCGCTTTTTGTCTGTGAGAAAACCAACAGAGAATAACAAGCTAAAGAGAATAGCAAGTCATCATATAGAATAAGAATAAAAGTCTTCATCCTGACGTCATACTTGTTAACAAGTCTGATATAAACCCTAGCCTGTAGTCTAAAGTGCGGAGTTCCTGGATTGGTGTTTTAGTCTTGTAATATTTTGTTACTTACGTTTGGTGTTCTATTGAAACAAATTGAATAATTTCCAAGGTAATAAGATACGAATTTTCACAGGTGAACAGTAACAAATGGCGGTTGTTAGGTTCCGAGTCGGTTTTCTTGTATTTGTTTTGTACATTTCATCTTGAACCAAATTAATTCGCGGCTTATAAGTTCTGATCAAATCACTTCATTGTTGAACCCGATTTGGAAGTTGGAAGGATTAAGGATTATCCATGGACATTCGTTTATCTGAGATAAGTAATAGTTTAAATTTCTGTAATGTTCTTGTACCACCACCAATTACTTAGATATCGTAGGCCATCTCTACATTTTTGTATGTGTTAATAAATTGAATTAAGCTGCTGTTTCTTTTCTGTTATTTTTACCGTAATTACCTAACACTCGCCCAGCAAAATTGAACTAATCGCGGCCAAATCAGTCGTTCTACTTCCTTCATTGTCTTGTGCAAAAGCGAACTAGGAGCTTACCTATTCTATTCCTGATTTACTTCGTTTTTCCTAACGTCTCGCGGATACTGCCTTAGTTTTGGCCTGGAGTTGAGCGTTCGCCCCGTTGATGAAGATTATAGGTTATGTTCCATGATCGAGACAAACCATAAGAAGTAAATAAATTGGTATGGTTTATTACATCAACAACCCAGTCATTGAAGGATGGCCTCCCATAGTGCTATTTCATGCTTCATCCAACATGCGAAAGGCCCAATATCAAGTCTCTAATGCTCTTCCCGTCATCTCAGCATATCAGGTATTATACAAGAAGACACTACATGAACATACCGAAGTCTCCCAAAACATGCACCTTACACGCCACACACAGCATACTTGGGAAGCCGTCCTTACATGACCTTAGCTGTTAATAGGACGTTTAAATTAATCAAACAAACAAACTGAAGCTCTTAGTTTTCACAAGTCCTTTAAAGACTTAAAACGGTTTGATGAGTGTGCCCTTGAAAGAGGCAACAAATTTGAAGTTATTTGATATCCGTTCATCCCTGCATGCTACATACAAATATCAGGTCTCTAGCTTAGTTTATGAGATTAACATCCTTTTAATGGTATAATCTTTGTTACTTCATGGTCGAAAAAGGCAACTACATTTAAGTATTGTCCTTTCTCCAGTTCTAAAACCATTTATTCTTCCAAACATCTCCCTTGACACAGACTCACCTTTGACCTTCTATGCAAGGTAGACTATTAACAGGCATTGTCATATAATATAACCGGGTGAGGTGTCTTGCTTAGTGTCTTTGGCGGCATTTTGGCCCTGCAGGTAGGGCGTTAGAATTGTTCCTGCTGCACCTATTGCACGATCGTAAAAGGCGACTAAATTTTGGATCTTATCTATTCTCTCTTGGCAGATTTCATTTTTGCTAGCATGAACGGAATTTTCAAATATATGTCCTTTGATGTGATGATATTTAAAAGTTAACTTTTTTTTTACTTTAAAAAAAAAAATTTAATCAGATATTGAAAACATTAAAATTCATTAAAATACCATTTCGTTGATAAATTTATCTTTCTTTTTTGTTAGAAAAATGGCCCTGCAGGTAGGGCGTTAGAATTGTACCTGCTGCCCCTATTGCATGATCGTAAAAGGCGACTAAATTTAGGATCTTATCTTTTCTATTCTTCCTAACTGACTTTATCCTTCCTAATGCCTCCCTTGGCACCGCCTCACTTTTGGCCTTGAGTTGAGCGTTCGCCCCTGTGAGGAAGGCTCTGGGTTCTGTGCCCTGCCGAGACATACCAAAGTCTATAAAAGTGGTAGTTTCTGCTCCTGCTTAGCGCTCAGCAAAAAGGGAGTGGGACGACTGGTTCGCCCGTTGTCAGTATAATGTGACCGGGTGGGGTGTGTTGCTTGGTGTCTTCGGCAGTATGCTCCAGTGATATAGCACTATAAAAAGGGCAAAAGTTCCACTATACAAGAAGACACAACATGAATATACAGCAGTCTCCCGAAACACGCACCTCGCACAACATACACGCAACACACCGCATACGTGGGAGGGCCGTCCTTACATGACCATAGCTGTTAATAGGACGTTAATTAATCAAACAAACAAACAAACAAAATTGTTAGAAAGAAAAATAAGAAAAAAAAATTGAACTCCAACTGAAATGCTACAGTATTGCAACCTTACCCTTCTGATGTTATTGTATTCTAATTAGGCATATCGATTTCATGTAATTAACTTTATTTATCACTAGCATATGTAAACTTCATATATAATCAAATTTGTCACGATTAAATTCAAAACTTTGAAAATATAATAGAGAATCTAAAGTTGATGAAAATGAAGCAAACATTTTGGTTTATATTTAATTTTTATGCACAATACAAATCCAAAATAGCAAAAGATTACATGATAACATTCCTTAAAATACTAGATGACCTTAATAAATGTGTAAACATGCATGATTGTTTTTAAAGACTAAATATCTACTTTTTACATTTTATTTTTGCTAATGTTACATATGGACAGAAATCTCAATGATAGTGTTACAAGGGACGGATTATACAAGAGCTAGTGTTATATATGAGACGGAAATAATTTTCATAGTATTGTGTTTGGTGGAAATAAGGACTTCATATGGGTAAATTACCAAATTTTCATATCCTTAATTACCTAAATGCATATGCTAAATTTTGACAGTGTGAATCTAAATCAATTTGATTGAATTTTGTGCTCTAGCATTACAAGAAACCATCGTAGGTCAGATACATGCTTGATTAAAATGTCAACTTTCTATCCCCTTAGACTGTTGTTGTCTGTCACATCCATGTGGGCTACGAAGAAATGCAACATCTTTTTTATAATGTAAAGAATGAATTGGTTTTTTAATGGTGCAGTAAGATATTTACTACTGATGTATTATCCAACACTATGTTTGAAATTATTTTCAATGGATCTTTTCCTTAAAAATGGCTCCTAATTTTTAAGAAGGTGGGCGCAAATGGTCCTGATTGAACACAATGATTAACAGATTTTATTTAAAGGTAGGTTTCGCCCAACCAAATATTTTTTTGTGAAATGCGATAAGCGGAAGAAAAGATAAAAAAAAACATATTAAAATATCTCAATTTAATTTCTTTATGTGTTTGAGATTGAACAAATGTGTCTTGAATACAAAATTGAAGGAAATCCTTCGGAATATTACGGTGTCCGTCAGACAAAATAATATGCAAATGAAGCTGCGATGGATTGCGTTGTCGAAGTTTGGCGCATGCGCATTTTCACGCACTAAAAGTAAACAAAATGGCTGAACGAAAGTGCGTGAGATGAAAAAAATATATCTGAATCGGCATCAAAATGGAGGAAATTATAATGGATTCAGTAGCACCCTAAGATATCTATAGGAAATTAAATTCAGAGATGGCATGTAGCAATAGAAGAAACAGAAGCCACATCTCAAGCTGAACTTGCCGGGATCTGTTGGGACTCGTGTAATGGCATTGCACGTGGTGAGTTAAATTTCAACACATATGCCAGCGCACAAACAGCCGCAGACTAACTACATGTATATTTGGTGTACAAAGTTAGCGAGCGTATGTAAGTAACATGAAGTGTTTTAGATTATATGATATGTATAAACAGTCCCTCGCACTTCGATTTTTTGTTGTTGTTTTTTAACTAAACATGCCGTTGCAAGACTGTCACTTCTATATGACATTTTGTTGCACGCTTCCGTTTGTTGCTGCGGCCTCGTTTTGAAAAAAATACGTCATGTTCTATGTAAAGCTTGACTTCGCTCTATTTTTAGAGGAGTATTTTCCTGGTCAAGCTAGGCAACTGACCACCCATATTGTTCGCTGTTTGCATTGAAAATGATCTGAAGATTATATCTATGTATAGGATAAATTTCAATTTCGTAGTCTTTATATTTCATTGGGCGAAACCTACCTTTAGGTGAAGGTTTCATGAGCCTATACACATAATAAAAAAAATGGAAGATAAAATTTCAAAATTATTTGGATTTGGAATTCTTTATTTATAATGTTTACAAGAAAAACCTCAATCTGGACAGCTTGGTTTGTCAATATAGATCTAAAATAAAAGAGATATTTTATACAAAAAAAACTTGACAACACTTCTTGATTTTTTTTAAATCTATCAATTCTCAATAACTTGATTTACTTCAGTAGATAAAACTTTGTAAAGATTTTAAACTTTTGAAACCTATATCAAATAATAAAGTCCCTTGAAATCATAGACAGTTAATTGACAAATTAACAAATATTTAGGTCGCAAAAATTTGGCATTGAAACAAAATCAGTTCCTCCATGGTGATTTTACTTTTGTTTTTAAATACCTTTTATAATTGGCTGAAAATAGCACTTGCCAATTTGAAAAATATGTCTGCAGAAATATTAAGGCAACATATATTTGGAATCATGTATCAACACAAAACTTAACAAAACTAAACTAAATGAATTAACAGATGCCGAATTGCAGTGTCCAAATACATGTGATAGGATTACTTGGTTTGTCCAGGAATCCACAAAATATACGAAAAGCTTCACCATTTGATGCTAGATTCATATGGTTGAGTAAACGTTCATTTGATAACTCTTCATTTAATCAGCAATTTACGGGGAAAAAAATCCTTTCTTGGTCCAGAATATGTGTACACAAAAATAATCAAATTTTGATGAGTTCAAGTACAAAAAATATAGATGGAACCTTCACAGAAAAGTCACGAGTTCTGGACTGGTCTAAGGGAGTCTCATCAATCACTGATTAATGATATCACCATGTTTAAAGGTAGGTTTCGCTCAATGTAATATAAAATTTACGAAATTGAAATTTATCCTGTACATAGATATGATCTTCAGATCATTATTAATGCATACAGCGATTAATATGGGTGGTCAATTGCCTAGCTTAACCAGGTAAAATATTCCTCTAAAAATAGAGCGAAGTCAAGCTTAACATAGATCATGACGTATTTTTTTCCAAAACGAGGCCGCATCAACAAACGGAAGCGTGCAACAAAAAGTCAGATGGTAGTGACAGTGTTGCCACGGCATGTTCAGTAAAAAAAATAACAACATTAAATCGAAGTGCGATGGACTGTTTATACATATCATATCATCTAAAACACTCCATGTTACTTACATAAGCTCGCTAGCTTAGTACATCAAACATATATCTAGTTAGTCTGCCGCTGTATGTGCGCTGGCATATGTGTTGAAATTTATCTCACCACGTGGTCGCGAGTCCAAACAGAATCCGGGCAAGTTCCGCTTGAGATGTTGCTTCTGTTTCTTCTATTGCTACATGCCATCTCTGAGTTTCATTCCCTTGAGATATCATAGGGTGCTACATATTCCATTCTAATTTCCTCCTCTTTTTCGCCGATTCAGATACATTTTTTTTTCTCACACGCTTTCGTTCAGCCATTTTGTTTACTTTTATTGCGTAACAATGAGCATGCGCGAAACTCCGATAACAAAATCTATAGCAGCTTCATTTGCATACTATTCTGTCTGGCTGACAATCGTAATGAATCAAGGATTTCCTTCAATTTTGTATTCAAGACACATTTATTCAAGCTCATATGCATACAGAAATTAAATTTGTAATATGTTTTTTCATCTTTTCTTCCGTTTATCGGATTTTATTAAAAAATATTTATTTAGTTGGCGAAACCTACCTTTAATAGCAAGACCCTGTTTGAAACCTGCAATATTATTGATGTTCAAATGTAGGACATGTATTATGAAACTAAAAGGTTAGACTTTCATCCGAGACTAAACTTAAAAACTCATCTGAGCATTTCAACTTAAAATAAGACATACTATATATCGCCATTTTGGATGGGTTGTAAAGCATTAATCAATAAAAATCAAACATGTACCATGTTTTCGATTTGTCATCCTGGGAAGACGAGACCTGACCCTGTGGCGCGATGGCGGGACCTGATCCAGTGCGGACGATGACGGGACCTGATCCTGTGGGCACGATGACGTGGCATGATCCTGTGGGGACGATGACGGACCTGATCCTGTGGGGACGATTACGGGACCTGAATCTGTGGGGACGATGACGGGACCTGAATCTGTGGGGACGATGATGGCCTCGCATGATTTTTGTTCTGGAAGACCGTTGGCCTTGAGTTGACCGTTCGCCCCTATGAGGAAGGCTCTGGGTTCTGTCCCCTGGCAGAGACACACCAAAATCTATAAAAATGGTAGTTTCTGCTCCTGCTTAGCGCTCAACATACAGGGAGTGGGACGACTGGTTCGCCCGTTGTCAGTATAATGTTAACGGGTGGAGTGTGTTGCTTAGTGTCTTCGGCGTCATGCTTAAGTGATATAGCCCTATAAAAAGGGCAACAATTCCACTATACAAGAAGACACAACATGAATATACCGCAGTTCCCTAAACACGCACCACATACATGGGAGGCCATTCTTACATGACCATAGCTGTTAATAGGACGTTAATTAAACAAACAAACAAACTTCGCCAAGAGGTTGATTACATTATTACACCTCGTAGGTATGAGAGAAAAATACAATATTCTACTAGTGGAAATGTGACCTTATGGTCTCTTATTGGCCAAGACAAACTTTGACCCGACCTTATTTTTCCAGCCACGTCATTATTTGTTATAACGTCATCAATAATCAATATTGCAATTGCAAATTACTGCTGAAACTGTATAAGTCATGGTGTCTCGGTCTCCTTCACGCTCTGTTATTATAGAGTATATAGCATTAGCATACTATCGATTTGTACGTACTTTGATCTGCTTTTATCATGAATGTTTAATGATAAAGTCAGTTCTTGAGTGCAATAGATAAAGTAGTCGTGACAAATAAAACTCACAACGACTGTACAATATTGAGAAAAATACAAAAGTTCAAGAAACATGCTCCGGTTATACATAAATATAACTAACTTTCCTTCATTAAATGAACGTTTTATTCTATCATTTTAGTATTCAACACTATAAGTGCTTCTATTTTGTCACTGCCCTGCAGGTAGGGCGTGAGAATTGTACCTGCTGCCACTATTGGATGATCGTAAAAAGCCACTATTTAGGACCTTTTCTTTCTTCCTAACTTTCTTCTTGCAAAATTTCCAAATATTTTTATTGACAAGAAGTTGTTAAAATGTAATAGGATTAGACATCAGGTATAGCCTATCTTAGTCGCCCTTGACATTGGTGGTACAAACAAACATGAAACATATACATGTTGAGGTTTATGAAGATAGGGGGAGGTAACTTCTTGATGGAAGATAGGGGAGGTACTTACTTGATGGAAGATAGGGGGAGGTAACTTATTGATGGAAGATAGGGGGAGGTAACTTATTAATGGAAAATAGGTGGAGGTAACTTCTTGATGGAAGATAGGGGGATGTAACTTATTGATGGAAGATAGGGGGAGGTAACTTATTGAATGGAAGATAGGGGGAGGTAACTTATTGATGGAAGATAGGGGGAGGTAATTTATTGATGAAGATAGAGGGAGGTGACTACTTGATGATGAAAGATATAATAGTTAATCATATTTATTTTAACTCTATAAATTACCAATTATTTTTATTTTTCATGTAACAGACGAATTTATTGTGATATGACTCTATACAAACTTGATAGTATGTATCTTAGGTGATATTGGTTCTATTCGCCACAACAAATACAGGCTATGAAGTTCATACGTGTATAACATATTAGCCATCCACTGATTGGAAATCAAGAACCAATCTCAAATAGACATACCATTTAATTGTGGAGTTCCCACTATTTTCATGAATACAAGTATCTAAGTTACCGCACTTGAATAGTTAACGAAGTGCATGAACGGAAGTGTATAGTATTTCTTTTTAATTTTTATAAATTTCGAAGTAGCGGTACTCTTGTCACTTGGGAAGGCAAATGAAACAAGGGGTAGTGGATATTTTTGCCAATTTTATTTATTCTTATGGTCATTGTTGTCTTTAAGTTATAAACGGCATCGTGGATGGAAACCTGAACCACCTGTGACTTACGGAATATTTAGGGTTAATTCGTCCTATTAACAACCCGGGTTATGTATAGCATGTGTGAAGTGCGATATGCCTCTTTTAGGGAGACTGCGGTATATTCGTGTTGTGCCTTCTTGTATATTGGAACTATTGCCCTTTTTATAGTGCTATATCACTGAAACAAGCCGCAGACGACACCAAGCAACATATCACACCCGGTCACATCATAATGGAAGATTATATTGCTGATAAATCACCGAAAAATCGAGGAACTCGCCTGAGATGATTCAAGATTTTCTCTAGTTTTCAATGCTTCAAGCACTAACACAAGTTTCTAAACTAATCCAACGATATATAAAACAAAAACATAAATATATATCCATGAAAACAATATCGATTTCACAAGCATATTTTGAAGTTGTCGGATTAACAGTTAAAATGTATAGTCGCGTTCTTTGTTTTGAAACTAGCCCTGTATATTTGCTCTCTACGACACTATATATATCCGTTTGTTATGAAGAGGATGTATTCTCATTGATAAAAGACTGAAACTAACATAGTAAACAACTTCGCTGATTGCGGCCTCGTTGAAAGCTAAACACTTGTGGAGAGTCATTGATGAACAAATATATTTTTACAAAAATTATCAAATATACTGTCAATTTCAACTCGTTTTCACTCGTAAAATAACATAGTTATCTGCACTTTTTTAGAGATTATATTAATATATTTCCGTTCATACTGGATATCTCATCTTCCTTTGTTTTTTGTTTGAGTATTTTAACGTCCTATTTAACAGCAAGGGTCATGTAAAAACGGTCTCCCATGCATGAGTATGTAGCGTGTGTTTAGCGCTCGCTCCTGTGAGGTAGGCTCTGGGTTCTGTCCCCTGGCCGAGACACACCGAAGTCTATAAAAGTCGTAGTTTCTGCTCCTGCTTAGCGCTTAGCATACAGGGAGTGGGGCGACTGGTTCGCCCGTTGTCAGTATAATGTGACCGGGTAGGGTGTGTTGTTTGGAGTCTTCGGTGGCATGCTTCAGTGATATAGCACTATAAAAAGGGCAACAGTTCCGCTATACAAGAAGACAACATGAATTTACCGCAAAACACGCACCTCGCACAACATACACGCAACAAACCGCATACATGGGAGGCCGTCCTTACATGACCATAGCTGTTAATAGGACGTAAATTAATCAAACAAACAAACGTTGTAGATTTTTGTTGTCTAGTGGAACTGTTGTCCTTTTTATAGTGTTATATCACTGGAGCATGCCGCCGAAAACACCGCGCAACACACCCCACCCGATCACATAACATACTGACAACAGACTAGTTTAGTCGCCTATTAAGATCATGCAACACGGGCAGCAGTTACACTTTAAGACAATTCTAACACCCTACCTATAGGACTTTAGGAAGACAAATCAGTGAAATGACACAAAAAAGGGAAAAAAATACTAGTCGTTTATATTAAAATGTGAGGGTCGCAATTACAATTTTAAGGACCTACATAAAAAGCAGTTAAAAGGAGTAAAAAATGAATTGATTACATTTACATCCCTATTCACTTTACCTGTACGCCTCAATTAAAGTTCATCATTTTCGTCAATATATTGACAAAACCTTGAAGCGTAAAATTAGACTAGAAACGAATCATAAATTGTTTTCCATTAACTCTCTACTCGTCTTCGATCAGGGTAAATCTAACAGTTGTAACGGAAAACATGATAGCTGATGATGGGATTTTTCTGTTAAGATCAGGTAAGATTTGTAGGCTCTTACCTGGCTCAAGATTCTTTCCACACTTAAAGCGAGGCTTAAGAGAAATTTAAGTCACCATCATAGTGAACCTAAAGGCACATAATTTCTATTTGTTTCGAAAAATCGGGGTCTAGACAAAATGATACGTTGCGCTATCTCTTGGCAACAGTAGTGAAGAATAGTGAATATTGAATGATAATGGAATCATGTTTGTGCGAATAAGACGATCGTTTTTCCTCGCGAAAGCAATTTTAGTCCATCATCATCAGACATGATGTTAACGGACGTTCCATCAGAGTGTGGGCTATTTAAATCGCCTCTCGTCCGTGGTCCGTCATCCTTCCGCCCGTTAACAATACTTGTTACCACTATTTTCTCAGAAACTTACTTAACATATTTGTCTCAAATTTCATTTGTAGGTTTTCCTAGAACCCTAATTGTGCATATTGGATTTTGGGACCGATCGGTCAGAAAAACAGCCATCTTGGATTTTGTTAGTTGAAGTTTGTTACCGCTATTTCTCAGAAAATACGGAAGGGATCTGGCTCAAATTTCATACATATGTATAGATTCCCCAGGACCCAAGGTGTGCATATGGCATTTTGGAACTGATTCGTCAATAAGATGGCTGGCAGGCACCACATTGAACTTTATTTTAAGTTTTGAAAGCAGAGCAAGATCCTTCTTTCCATTAGCAAACCTTGATTCTTTGGTGAACGCCCTGTAGAATCTTTTGTTTATCAACGCCATTACGTCAAGAGGTTAATTGCAGGAGTGGCCAAGTAACACAGCCTCAGACGACATAAGTGTATTGCATTATTGGGTATGAGGAAAAAACAATATTCTACTAGTGGTGTTATGACCTTAAGGTCTCTGATTGATCAAGACAAACATTCACCCGAACTTATTTTCCAATTACGTCATTATTTGTTATAAGGTCATCAATAATCAAGTTACTGTTTAAACCTTATAAGTCACGGTATCTTGGAATCCATCACGCTATGTTAATATACACACTATAGTCTATAAAAAAGCGTTGCTTGGCGTCTTCAGCAGCATGCTTCAGTGATGAAGCACTATATGAAGGGTTCAACTATACAAGAAAACACAACAGGAATTTACCAGTCTCTCAAAACACGTACTTCACGCATGCAAGACACCATATACACAAAGAAGTGAAGAAAATACTGTTAACATGTAGCAAAAAATTAGCATGTAAACTTATACAATATCGATAATTAAGATGTGTATTCATGTAACTGATATCTAAAACAACATTTACAAAAATGTATATGCCTCTAATTTACAACCTTTAGATCCACCTTTCTACAAACATGTGTGTACGATGTAGTTTTGTACGTATGCAATGAAATTTGTTTGTTAATTTTCAGGGTTTCTCCTGTGTCTCATGGTTCGATTTACACGTTCTTTCGAAAGTTACTGGAAAGAATCAATCCCGTTCAGGAATTACAGACCATACTATGATTCTGAGTTCAGCGCACACCATGTATCAAACAAGTTTGCCTGCATGATTCAGTGTCAAATGAATGAACGTTGCCGTTTGATTTCCTATGTACCAATCATTGGAGAATGCATGCTTCATCGGGAATTAAAAGGATTGAATTATATTAATTCGTCGTCAGTTTGGAATCTTGGTAATAATATATATACATTTTCTGGAGTTATCGTTACCGTTTAATTTTAGGTCACTTGACCATAGGTCATGGAGACCTATTGCGATAGTCTTTTGTTCATCGTCGTGCGTCGTCCGTTAACATTTGCTTGTGAAAGCGATAACTTGAGTAAATATAAATCGAGCTTAATGAAACTTTGTATATAGACTAACATTGGAAAGATCATCTCGGAAGAGTTTGAAAATCAGCGTGATTTGACTGTAATTTACGGAGTTTTTGCCCTTTGCAATAATAATAATTGAACCTTGTGAACACGATAACTTGAGTAAATATTAAACGAGCTTAATAAAACTTTGTATGTAGACTAACATTGGAAAGATCTCGGGTTAGTATGAAAATCAGCGTGATTTGACAGTAATTGACGGAGTTATTGCCCTTTGCAATAATAATTGAACCTTGTGAACACGATGACTAGAGTAAATATGAACCGATCGAGCTTAATGAAACTTTGAATGTAGACTAACATTTGAAATATCTCGGACAATTTCGAAAATGAGCTTTTGCCCTTTGCACTGATGATTATGATTGGACCTTATGATTACGATAACTTGAGTAAATATGCACCCAGCTTAATTTAAACTTTGCATTTGTACTAACATTAGAAAGATCTCGGACGAGTTCAAAAACACTTGATTCGACCCTAACTTAATTACGGTGTTATTACCCTCTACGGTAATAATTATTGAACCTTGTGAACACGGTGGGGTGTGTTGCTTGGTGTCTTCGGCGGCATGCTTCATTGATATAGCACTATAAAAAGGGCAACAGTTCCACTATACAAGAAGACACGACATGAATATACCGCAGTCTCCCAAAACACACACCCCACACAACATACATGCAACACACCACATACATGGGAGGCCGTCCTTACATGACCAAAGCTGTTAATATGACGTTAATTAATCAAACAAACAAACAAATTGTGAACACGATACTGTGTGTTAATATGCACCAATCTTAGTGAAATTTTGTATGTGTAAACCTATTAGATCTATGTTACTCTTTTATGAACAAAAGACATCACGACATAACTAGTTTTTATCAAATATCAGGTGACCGTTAAGGCCCATGGGCCTCTTGTTTATTTTGCTAGGTTAAGAAACGTTTTAAAAATGATACTTTTAATTATTTTGCCAAATATGCGTCAATGGTGTAGTCAAAATACCAGAGCGTAATATACTATAACTACAGTTTTATAAGTAACAAAAATATACCTTGACATTTTTATCTGGTTAACAAGAACAAAAAGTTGACATCATTAAAATATTATTTGTATTACTATCGGTATATCAACCGATATATTTTGTTATTTGTTTTTGTTTATAGTGACAGAGGATGTCCGTATATCTGCTTGGACAGAATTTGAAAACTCAAGCTATTTTGTTTCTGATCTAATGCTGTCGTGGCAGTTTTCAGAAGTAGGTATCCAACCAATGCAGGCGAAAAATGATCAATATTACGTGCAGTGACATCATACAAAAATTATAATATTTAAGATTGTTACATTATTTAATTTAAAACGGATTCAATGTCAACGACGGTCAGTGTCAAGAAGGCCAATCGCCTTCATATACCCAAATTTACCCAGAATGCGTAAACCTTCATTCAGGAGAAACTTCAAATGATCAATTGTACGACTAAATGTTTAATTAAATGTTATTAAAACAAATGTCTCAAAGTAAATAAGAATCATTCGGGCAAAGCTTTGAATGTGCACTTTTGTTTGTAGGATTACTGCCTGAAATTAAACGCTACGCTGGCCGAGTTGGAAACCGAAAGCGAAGATAGGTTTGTCCGTGCCCTCGTACAGATTAGTGACAGTAAGTATTCTCTCCACGCTATAGCATGATCGTAAAAGGTGACTAAATTTGGGATCTTATTTTCTCTTATTCCTAACTGACTTTTATCTGTCCTAATGCTTCCCTTGGTACCGCCTCACTTTTGGCCTTAAGTTGAGCCCCTGTGAGGAAGACGCTGGGTTCTGTACCCTGGCCGAGACGCACCAAAGTCTTAGAAGGTTCTAGTTTCTGCTTCTTCTTCGCGCTCAGCATACAGGGAGTGGGACGACTGGTTCGCCCGTTGTCAGTATAATGTGACCGGATGGGGTGTGTTGCTTGGTGTTTTCGACGGGCATCCTTCAGTGATATAGCACTGTATAAAAAGTGCAACTGTTCACTATACCAGAGGACATAAAACGAAAATACCGCAGTCTCTCAAAAACACGCACCTGCAACTTCATATACACTACACACTGCATACATGGGAGGCCGTCCTTACATGACCCTGGCTGTGAAGAGGACGTTTAAATAATCAAACAAACAAATCCTCGCTATTGCTATTCAGTAAGCCACTGGTTTTAGCGAGACACAGTTTCGCGAATAATTAAGAAAACATAAATAATTATTTTATAAGACCAGTGTATATTTTTCACAAAAATCTAATTGTCCGTGAATATGTTGAAGATAACAATGACTCCGAATACTTTATACACCAAAATAAATTGGGTTTCAGTAATTCATGATAAGCACAGAATAATTGCTGTAATTTATAGACCTCCTAAAACATTGTTACGACTACTCGCTCTAGACAATATTTTCGAGTTCCATTGCGGATCTTTGACCTTTTTTGGTCAATATATTGGCGGTAACAGCTTTGCCAAAATTGGATTTAAGGCTATAGGGCCAAAACGTGACAAAAACCAAACAAATACACATTAAAGTTACACACTAGGTACTGAGTAATGGGCCGAGTAGTTAAGGTTAAGATATACTGACATATTACCACAAGCCCTCCCCCCACTTCTGGTTCGCGAGTTCAAATCCCATTTGATGCAGTTGCCCGTTACTAACCGCTGGTGAGTGGTTTTTCTACGGGTATTCCGGCTTTTAGCAACCATAAAACCTGGCCCGTCGATGCATAATCCTAGCTGTTAAAAGGACGTAAAACTAAAGCAAACAAACCAAAGGTACTGAGCAATAAAAAATGTTTGCAAATCAAAGGAAGTAAAAAAAAATACTCGTTTGATCTATTTCAATATCATAACTAGTATCAATTTGGTGGTCTCAATAGCTTTGGTTCTCGAGGAAAATGTCGCGCTGATTTACAAGTGCGTTTTCTCGCCATGCTCTATAAAAATATATTCACGCTGTACAGAAAATCACTGTGTTAACTTATGAGATATCTGATCACCAGTCTTATAATCAATCGTCATTGTGATAATCCGCGTAACGTTGCATTTTTTTGTATCCTTTGCATATTTGTTTTATACAGATTTAATGTTTGACCTTAAAATTTGATGTTACCGTGTATGATCTAATTTCATGTAAAAATAGCAATGATGATGTCAGCAATGTTCTACATAACGTTATTTGCAGTCTCCCCAAGATACTGGATTGGTGGGTCAGACATCGAGGAGGAAGGTATATGGAAATGGAGAAGTTCCGGAATACTTCTGCAAAATACATACAGCAACTGGATGTCGTCTCAGCCAAACAATAACCAAAATGGCGCTGACTGTTTGTGTATTGCTAAATGGTACGACTACTTGTGGGATGATGCTGATTGCACTAAGCCTGGCGCTTTTGTCTGTGAGAAAACCGACAGAAAATAACAAGTCATTATATAGAATAATAAGTCTTCATCCTGATGTCGTACTTGCAAACATATCTGATATGAACCTTGAACTTTATTTTCAATTGAACTTGACAAGAATATCGGAGTGTATGTGATGAGCGTCATTTCAGTACAAGATGGCGGCTAATAGGCTGCATTTGTTAAATTGTATTTGCCCTGTATGTTTCTTGTATATTTAATTTTGTACCAGATTAGATTGTGGTTTAAAAGTTCAGATACCTTCACTACATTTTTTCATTTTAAGTACGAGTTAAAAAAGGCGACTAAATTGACGATTTTTTTTCTTCCTTTTAGTAAGTGACTTTCTTCTTAATTTGGTCCAACAAATCGCCTTTATGCCTTCCTTGACAGGGTTCCACGAAAAAAAGTACCGCGGTATTTTATCAAATACCACGGTATGTACCGCGGTATACCACGGATATCATGGATCATAACTGAAATCACAATAACAATTGATAATAATGCAGATTTTTAATCATATATATTTTTCAGATGAACAGACATTAAAATTAACAAACTCAGTAGAACAAAAGGCAAGATATCAACAATGACAACTACACTTGAGTATTTTTAGGATTGACTAGTAATTAATAATAATTATGACTAGAGTACCAACGAGTTTCGATATAACTCTTGCCACAATATATATGTCAAATTGTCAGTTTGACTATACTTGAGTGACACAAACCATTAGTTAAAAAAAATTAACTTTCTGAAAGGCTTCTTGCCTTTACACCTCATAATAACATGAAATAATAAAAGTACTAAAATATTAAAAACAATAACTGATTTATGTTGTTTTTTATTTCCCTGTTGACAATTTGACACCACCATCTGACACATTTCAAATATAAAAGATTTTTTTTTTCTTCAGAAATTATAAATACCTGAGTTGCAGATTTAATTTTTGACAAAACATCCTCTTTAACATCATTGTACATTTCTGGTATGATATCCTCAGCAAACTTTTTCCTTGAAGGCAGTGTATATCGTGGGTCCAGTTCCTTAATGACATCAACAAACTCTTTACTTTCAACAATTCTATATAGCCTGAGATCTTTTACTATAAATTTTGCCATTTTGTGAGTGATAAGTTTCGCCCTAGTTGAAGTTGATTTGTATTTTTTTGCCGCAAGTAACATATTGACAATTGGCCTAGCTGGAGTAACGGGAGTAGCAACATTTCCGAAATCCTGGTCGGGTTTCTGTGGTTTCTGATCTAGCATAGGGCCTCCTTTCGGTTTCGGTGTAATCATCATTGGATGATGCCGACGCACGTGGGACACCAGATTAGATGTCCCACCGCCGGTACATTTCACACTGACATCACAAGTTCGGCAAACAGCAACCAACTCCTCGATTAAGCCATCACATTTCCTTTTTTGAGCGCAAAATGGCGCCAGATGTCGGACTTAGCCCGACGATTTGATATCAGTTCATATGGCCTTTCTGTTGCGTCCGCCATCTTTAATTATTCACTGCGGGACTAGCCCGTTTCTATAGTAACATACTTACAAGTTACGAGACGGCGATCGAAAATGGGATATATGACTGGTTGGTCAGCGAAACTATATGAAATTAACATTTATTTTTTAGTTTGCGATGGTATTAGTTGGAATTACAAACACTGACCGAAGTACCGGTACAGTACAAGTGTACCGCGGTACGTACCTCGTCAGATTTTTACTGCGGTTTACCGGTATACCGGTAATACCGCCCACCATTACTTGACACCGTCTCATCTTTAGCCTTCAGTTGAACGTTCTTTCCTTAGAGACCTATGGGATCTATCTCCTTGGCCGAGACAAGGAAAAACATTGAAAACTAGAGAAAATCTTGAATCAGGAATCATCTCAGGCGAGTTCCTAGATTCTTCGGTGATTTATCAGCAATAAAATCTTCCATTATGATGTGACCGGGTGGGATATGTTGCTTGGTGTCGTCGGCGGCTTGTTTCAGTGATATAGCACTATAAAAAGGGCAATAGTTCCAATATACAAGAAGAAACAACAAGAATATAGCACAGTCTCCCGAAACACGCAGCACGCACTTCATACATACTACACATTGCTTTTCTCAGAGGCCGTCTTTACATGACTCTGTTAACAGGACGTTAATTAATCAAACCGAGACATACCAGCTCCATTATAACACTCAACCGGTTTGGGCGTTGACAGTATAATGTGACTGTAACCCTGTGAAATGTTGCCCTGCAGGTAGGGCGTTAGAATTGCACCTGCTGCCCCTATTGCATGATCGTAAAAGGCGACTAAATTTAGGATATTATCTTTCCTCTTTTTTCTAATTAACTTTGTTCTTCCTGACGTCTCCAGCGCCCTGCAGGTAGGGCATTAGAATTATACCTGATGCCCCTATTGCATGATCGTAAAAGGCGACTAAATTTAGGATCTTATCTTTCCTCCCTTGGCACCGTCTCACTTTTGGCCATGAGTTGAACGTTCGCCCCTGTGAGGAAGGCTCTTGGGTCTGTCCCCTGGCCGTTACACACCTAAGTCTATAAAAGTGGTAGTTTTTTTTACACCATTACCACCATTGAAAAGTTTGAGATTCTTATTTTACTTCAAGATAATAATATTAAAAATTATTAATTGTGTTGACACTGGCTGTTAATAGGACGTTAATCAATCAAAAAATAAATTGTGTCCCGAAAACATTCCGTGGCGCAATGTCATATATGTTAATTTGTTAATTAGACAAATATAAACGATTAAACACCAATTGTTGTTCAAACGTTATTGTTTGACGCGTATTGTTTATGCTCTGTTGGCAGTGGAGCATCTTCAATAGCATTTCATTTTTCCATCATCTGTAGCTAAGGGTTGATGCACAGGTTTTTGTACGTTCACTTCAACTGCGTTGCCTAAATAAATTCCTCTTGTGTTTTATGCCCACTTGAAATATCAGCAAAAGGTCTTTATTCAGACCAAAGTACTTTTCATTTTTCGTTTGAGCAAGAATAATTCCATGTTTAACAGCAAAATCTAGATTGCCATTAACAGCTATGGTCATGTAAGAACGGCCTCCCATGTATGCGATGTGATGCGTGTATGTTTCTGGAGACTGCGGTATATTCATATTGTCTTGTATAGTGGAACTGTTGCCCTTTTTATAGTGCTATATCACTGAAGCATGCCGCCGAAGACACCAAATAACAGACCCTACCCGATCACATTATACTGACAACATATACTGACTAGTCGTCCCACTCCCTGTATGCTGAGCGCTAAGCAGGATGCATGCTATTTTAATGGAGTAAATAGACGTATCAACCTAACCAAGATGGCGGCGTAGGTCAAAGGTCATAGGGGAAAAAACTCGCTTCGCCGGATGTAAACAAAATATGAGGCTGCAAATATGGCAGACGACAGACACGAGTGTTCGGGTTGTTGTTAAGAGTCATATCTTCCAAGCTTTTACACTATGGATACTGGCGATCAAACTCTGACTTTAGATGATTTTGATACGTGGAAAATTGATTCTTTGATTTTTTGACCAAGCGAGGCTTGTCCAAAGACGGCAGTAAAAAGGAACTTAGTGCGTTGTGTTTTGCTGCTAGTTGCATGAAATTCCCAAATATTCCTTCTACTTCTCATATACTTAAACAAAATGAACTAGATTATGAGAAGTTACTGCATGTTGACGACGAAGTTATTCCAGATCCACTGTCTTTACATTCTGGGTGGGTAGAAGAGAAGTTTGGTTTGCCACAATGGTCCCCTGTATATATTACGGATATTGCTAGTTTTCTTGCATCCAATCAGTCCATGTTGAACAAATATAAAATTGGAAAGGCATATGAATACTGTCAGTCAGGTCTCCTGCAGCAGATTTATTACCACCATATATCGAATTCTTGTTTGAATTATATCTTGTATGTAAAATGCACACCTTCACAAAAATTGAAAGAAGATTCGCATACAGTCTGGGTTTGCTGTGCTAAGGACTCTGGAGCTGTTAAATCAGCTTACTGTACCTGTAGCGCAGGGTAAGTATGTTAATGTAACAAACAATATCTTAACAATGTGTCTAATGGTCACTTAACCATGGTCAAAAGTTACACTCAGTATGGGGAAAGTAGCCTATGAGACACAGACTAGGGTAGTGGTCCTTAGTCCCCTTGAGGTAGAGACCATATAATTGTCAATTTTACATCCCATGTATTTAACAATGTTTTACAACATGTGATGACTGTAACATCAGCATTATTGTATCCCATATTACATGAATATGCGAATCCAACATTATAATGTGTCTCTTACTGTAACAGATTAATTTACCATGAGTACGGAAAGATTTAAAATATGGCTGTCATTTTGTCCACAACTTACATTTTGGTTCATTAATGAGCACCCCCTTTGTTACAGTTAAGCGTCATGGAGCTATTTATGGCGAATATATATACATTCATGTATATGCATATGTATATTAAGATATTCATAATGCATAATTTAAAGTAATTAATCTTTGTATTTTGAAGATTTATCTACAACTTTTAATGCATATATCTAGATACATATGCACACTATAAGTAGAGTTTACAATTGAGTCAATTGTTGTTGTATAATGTTTTCTGTATAGGCTTGGTTCAACATATAACCATGTGGCAGGTCTATTGTTTAGAGTGGAGGCTGCCAACAAGATGGGATACACCTCTTGTACATCCATTCCATGTTCATGGACACAGCCTTCTAAGAAACACAAAACTGTCATCCCAATTAAATTGAAAGACATGACAATAACAAAATCCAGACACGGTGAAACAGGTAGTAAATTATTAATTTATTCAAAATTTTCAATGTATAAGCACGCTCAAAATTATTATAAAGGCAATGCACTAATTAGCTCCTTTTCAGTTTTTATATATGGCAGGCATATGTAATTAAAATTTTTGTTTGTTTGAATATTCAATAAACTGTTAAACGCATATTCCAGAAATAATACCATGCTTAACATTGATTGTACACTGTATTTGTATTGCATGACATTTGTATACATTACAGCTGTATAAATTATTAAATATTTTCAAGTCCATAACTTAATGCAAAGTATTACAATCATTGCTGTTGGAGACAAAGACATTAAATTTAACAAAACAAGTCATGTTTCAAGGCATAATAAAAAATCAGTTAGCAGGCTTCAATTTCAATAAACAGAAAGCATCTACATAAGACAAAACATCTCTTTATTTATAGTACAAGTTAAACTTATATTATTACTAATTAAATTTGCTTTATACTTTTCCAATTTTTGGATTTTTTTTCTTCCAGAAATCAGCTAGAGTCTGGTATCAATTTAAACTACATTGTCAGTAGTCTTGATTTTTCATTTTGCCTCATTTACATGACAATGAAACATTAACAAAAATCAATATGTTGGTTACATGCAAAGATATAAATAATGTTTTCAGATAAGAGGCCATTGACAGCAAAAGGCAAAGCCTCCTTCAACCCTGTACAAGGAGCAGCAACTAACATTGACAAAAATGAAATGTTGTCTACATTTGCAACTGCCCTAAGAGAAGCTTTACCAAACAGTTGTCTGAACAGAGGTACATGACAAGTTATTTTTTTACTTGTACAAATGTGCTTATTCCATAGGCCTTTCATAAATCTGCCTAAATTGGTACATTCAAACACAGTAGAAATATACAGTAAATCAAAGAATATTTCAATGAAATACAAAAGACTACACAAATAAGCTATTGCTCACATTGTCTTCAAGAAACATTTTAGAAACCATACACTACAGAAATTTTCATTACAGAAGGGACTACTTTCTGATACATTTCACCATTGTGATCTTGAACAAATCCTCATCCCAGCATGACATAACACCATTCAAAGATAGTATAGCATTAGCCTATTTGATTTCTGTGACCTTGCATGAATGTCATTTTGAACAAACTTGGTAGCACTTTCTCACAGCATGCTAATGACAATTAAAAAGAAGCCGTTTTAATGAAAAGTTTTCAGACCACAGTTGGGATACTGGAGTCTGCATATGATGACTGACAAATTATCTGATGGCAAAATGTCAAATGACCTAAAATCATTACTGTAATAAATCCTAAAGAATCAGTAAATTACTTTGTTATATTATAATTTTTAAATTAGCAATTTTTTATAACAGTTTGTAGAAATCTTTATATTGTGTTATAGATATATGAACAAATTACTTTGTAAACATTATTATCTCCCCTTTCCTAAATGTAATTATGTTGAAGCCAATGGACATGCTTGTTACAAGCACAATTAAATATTTGTAAATATTCAATAAATATAAGAGATATAAAGAAATTATACAGAACATTTTGGCTCTATTTAATATAGGTACAGTGTACAGAGATGAGCACATTAGTGCTGAGGAGTCGCCAAAGATCACCATCCAAGATTTCACCATGAGTGCCCTTTTATAAAGAGATTTCACCATGAGTGCCCTTTTATAAAGACGCTTCCTAAATATACATCGGAAGAGAGCCAAGCAGTAGCACTTGTAACAGTAGGACAGAGCAGCAACCCACTTTGGCATTTGATGAAAAAAGATCGCCTCCCGTCATCAAATTATTATTCTGTCCATACTAAAATAATGTCCATGCAGTCTAAACCAGACACTGATATGAAACCCTTGCTATGAAATATTTTAGGGAACAAAAAATCAACCCAAATATTAGGTCAATCAAACATGGAAGGGAACTTGAACCTGAGGCAAAGTTATCTTACAGAAAGAATGTCCAATCAGCTCACAGTAACTTCACAGTTACTGAGTGTGGTTTTTTTGTTGATACACAGTATCCATATTTAGGTGCTAGTCCAGACCTGTTGGTCTCTTGTGACTGTTGTGGGGATGGTGTTGTAGAGATTAAATGCCCCCTTGTTTCTAAATGTGTAAAGTGTCCAAGTATTTGTACTTGTAACTTGCCCACATATTTACCCATATATTTACATAACAGCCATGGTTGTTTAAGGTTGAAAAAGAATCATTCACATTACTGTCAGATTCAAGATCAGTTAGCGATCACTGGAAGAAAGTATTGCGACTTTTATGTCTATACTTGCAATGGTTATCACATTGAGAGGGATTCCATTTGATAAATCTTATTATCTTCAAACACTAGACAGCCTCATATTTTTCTTTGAAAAGTTTGTTGTCCCAGAACTCTTTTCAAGGACTTTGAAGAGTCTAAAAGAAAAAACAGTTTCATTACCAGCCAACTCTGAGCCTGAAGCAATGGACATAGCAACAACTTAGTTTTGCCCTGTGTGTAGACATGTGGTCAAAGAAGAAGATCAGGTGCAGACATACAGAGATCAGAGTATTGGGTGTGATGTCTGTGGTCTATGGTTTCATTTTAGGTGTGTGCAGATGAACAAGACCATTTCTTCAAAACTTGACCAATGGACATGTCCAAAGTGTACTGTTCAAAATCAGGACTAAATACAATTTGCTCATTTTTTATGTCCTATAATAAGTTCATTTAAGGACTTACCTGGCAGCAGGATTTTGAGGTGAGGAAATCTGAGTATGCAAAGATATGCCACCAACCTGGCTATTACCAGACATTGTTTTCAAACTCAGTTCATTAAAATAAAATTCAATGTATGTAAAAAAGAACATTCATCTCTGCAATCTGGTTCAGTTCCCTTGTACGATTGTATTATTATACAAATTAAAAGAAGGTTGTTAAATTAACACATGACATTTTATGCCAAGTATACTTGTTTCAAATGTTATCAAAATAATAATCTCAATAATCTAAATTCGGTGGTGCTATTTTATCTAGAAAAAAAACTAAATGTTCCTTACTGTCTTCACACTAGCTATGAATTGGTCATGACTCAAGACATCGTAACCACTTGTCCAGTGGCCCCGCATAATCAAGCTACATGAAAGCCTAAGGGTATCATAATAAAAAAATATATGGTTAACATGACCATTGTAGAATGGTGAATAATATTTCAAATATAGATATATGTACCAGGTACAGATATTATACTTAAGTTGCTCAACTTCCTGAATGAAAATGTTTTACTCTCATAAATTGAATTTATTATATAAGCAAAACTTGCTAAAGAATAAGGAATACATTTTTAGAAATTCTAATTTTAAGGGATTAATTCAGCTAATAGTGATGTAAATACAGATGACAACTCTTTTTTTTGAAGTTTAAAAAAAATCTCAATATTTTAAGAGGCATATGAAGTTTCACAAATTATATTGGTATTTTTGAAGTTTGAAAAAATCTCAATATTGTAAGAGGCATATGAAGTTTCACAAATCATATTGGGTATTTTTGAAGTTTGAAAAAAATCTCAATATTGTAAGAGGCATATGAAGTTTCACAAATCATATTGGTATTTTTGAAGTTTGAAAAAAATCTCAATATTGTGAGAGGCATATGAAGTTTCACAAATCACATTGGTATTTTGAAGTTTGAAAAAATCTCAATATTGTAAGAGGCATATGAAGTTTCACAAATCATATAGGTATTTTTGAAGTTTGAAAAAAATCTCAATATTGTGAGAGGCATATGAAGTTTCACAAATCATATTGGTATTTTTGAAGTTTGAAAAAAATCTCAATATTGTGAGAGGCATATGAAGTTTCACAAATCATATTGGTATTTTCGAAGTTTGAAAAAATCTCAATATGGTAAGTATATTTTGGAAGGGTAAAATGCAGATTGCAAATTCCTGCAACTACTCTTACAATGTTGTCCAAATGGTGAACAAGTGTGAGTGGAACTTCATATTTGAGGAGCCTGAAAGTTTTCATGCGTCGAATTGCTTGTTCAACATAAATCCGCAAATTTGCAATTTCAGACGTTAGTTTAACCTCACCTCTAGACATCTGACAAGCACCCCTTCGCCCAGGAGGAATACACAATTCAGCTCCAATCAAGGCTAATTCTTCTCGAATTGTGAAGCCTCTGTCTGCCATAACAGTGCCATTCCTCTCAACTACATCAAGAAAGCCTGAGTGACTTGTAATGTGTTTGTCACTTGCTCTGCCACCCCAACACTCTGAGACAAAATTGATCAGTCCAGAAGGGTTTATACTAACAAGAAACTTTGGTGGTGCTTATAGTCACTCCATGACTGAGCAGCAAGTTGAAGGTTATTTGGTTTTTCTAGCAAAATCTCTGTGCAGTCTATAATATGCCGAACATTGCGATATTTCTTCTGCCTCTTAAATACTGGTGGAATGTTTGATTGCACAGTGTGTTTAGGGGGGGTTGAATACCAAAGAACCTAGTGTGTCATCCAGTATTTTTATCCATGTTGTGAAAATGTTTGAAGCATGTGTGGTAGATATACTAAATCTATCTGCTAAGTCCTGAAACAAGAATCCTAATCTTAACTTCATAAGTGTCAAAACGAGTTCTTGTTTTTTTTTCGGATAATATCCTAAATCTAACATGAACTTTGTATTTTAAAGTGTTGCAGTTTTTACGTGGTCCTTTCCAGTAATGGATGTGATCTGTCTTGCCCTGAATAATGTCAAAAATGATATTGAAAGCCTCACCAGTGGGAACGCCAGTATAAAATTTACATTTCTGGTCATTTGATAATACAGTTTTAATGGAAAATTGCTCTTTACCCCATGTTTTCCTAGTGTTTGATCTACATGACAAGGTTTTGTAATAAATGACCTCATTTTCCAATTTCTGTATTTTTTCTCTCAGTATTTGATTCTCCCTTTCTAATTCTTTCTCATTTACTTGAGTTTCTAAAAAATTTGCCTAATCGTGGTCTGTGTGACAGCTGTTTGTTGTTTCCATTTCCTGATCTCTGCTGACTCGGATGGAATGCTAATGTTAATGCCACTGGTAGTGGTAGATCTCTGTCGTGGAGGACGGCGTGGTTTTTCAAACGATTTAAGTTTATATCAAAGTTCAAGTGTAGGGTTTGGGTTGAACGTGGTGGGCTTTCCATCAACAAAATGCTTTGAGCATATCCTTGATTCTTGGTTTGGACGCCAATTTTTGCTACCACTTTTTCTGTTAATTGAAGCTGCCCACATAAGCCTGCCAACAGCATCAGCACGTTCTGTTGGGAACGGAAGTAGTTTGAAGGGCGGCTCACAGACACAGGATGCGGTACCGAAATTGCAATGATGTACATTACATATCTATGCCATCCATTTTTCAATTTTGTACCAACTATTTGAACAGTTCAACACAGTACAACTTCGCCTGGAAACTTTCGGCATGCTTGAATTTAATTTAACATACGGAAAACATGCAAAAAATAAATATATAAAAACAAAATTCATAACGATATACCAGATTTCCAACTTATACAGAAATATCTGAAAAATATGACAGAAATAAAAACATAATTCACATAATATTCAAAATTGTATTAAAATTTACTTCTTGAAAATGACTTGTCTGAATTTGACCAAATTTGTTGGTACATGTATTATATCTAGATCCCTTCTTCATTAATGCAATGCCCACTGAAAGATGTTCAATGCTTATATTTACATTTGGTTACAATTTTATGTTGAAAGCGAGTGATCAATAATATAGCGAATTCTAATTGTTAACAGAAGCATTCAATAGCATCAATAAGATACTCTCTCTACTTTGAATAGTGTCCTGTACTTAATAATGATAGGTTCTAGCTGCGATAAAAATTGACTAACATCAAAATCTTGAATGAAACTACGATATATTTATATCGCATGCGTCAGAATATGTATACCTGGTTATGTTTTCATGAACAATCGCATAAAATTGGTCCTTGGTGAGCATCCGCCATGTAAATTTTGTAAGCGCATTAGCGGTTTTTCCCCTATGACCTTTGACACGGTGTTTTAAGGCCGCTTAAGAAATTACGTGTTGATTGGTCTATACGTACAGCTCTCAGAGGGTCACGGATAACGTTTGGGTCCATATCGATCATTGGCAAAAACTATATTGGTTTGTTTATTTTTACGTCCTATTAACAACCAGGGTCATGTAAGGACATGCCAGGTTTGTTGGTGGAGGAAAGCCGGAGTACCCGGAGAAAAACCACCGGCCAACGGTCAGTACCTAGCAACTGCCCCACATGGGATTCGAACCCGCTTCCCAGAGGTGGAGGGCTTGTGGTAATATGTCAGGATGCAAAACTATATTACATTGATGTATTTAAGATCCATCCTCGGTCCCAGGTGTACATTTAACATATACGTCACACTCTGTTAGTACCCCTGGGATCATAAGCCCATTTGCTGCAGTATCATGAATAATCTATTTTTCATTTCGTTGTTTTTTATTTTGTGTCCTATACACAAGGATACCGATAATTTATACTCTCTTGTTTACTGGTATGCAATTTTATGAATATTTATTAGAAGCGCAAATGCGGCCTCAGGTCCTAGAGATAGAAAGTAAGCAAGAGTGCAGCGTACACCTTCGACCGAGGATGGTAAAGGTCTGACGATATACATATGCTCATCTTTAAAGGTTTTGTCAGAAGCAGAAAATAAAGCTTTGAAGACGAATATTGGTACATTCCCATTTTTTAATACTCTTAGTTTATTTTTGTCAACACTGATATGTATTCCTTTACTGTCATTTTATCTTGGAATTATATTTCCAAATGTGTAATTTGAAAATTAATCCAGTTCAGATGTGATCCACATTATAATTATATGGAATTATTATATGCATAGCCCCAAATGTACCTGCTGACCCTATTGCATGATCACAAAAGGCGACTAAATTTAGGATATTTGGCTTATCTTTTCTCTTCTTCCTAACTGACTCTACCTGTCCTAATGCCTCCCTTGGCACCGCCTCACTTTTGGCCTGGAGTTAAGCGTTCGCCCATGTAAGGAAGGCTCTTGGTTCTGTCACCTGTCCGAGGCACACCAAAGTCTATTAAGTGGTAGTTTCTGCTCCTGCTTAGCGCTCACAATACCGGGAGTTGGACGACTGGTTCGCCCGTTGTCAGTATAATTTGACCGGTTGGAGTATGTTGCTTCGCGTCTCCGGTGGCATAATTCAGTGATATAGCACTATAAAAAGGACAAAAGTTCCACTATTCAAGAAGACACAACACGAACATACCGCAGTCTCCCTAAACTCGCACTATGCACTTCATGCAAACTGTACACCGCATACATGGGAAGCTGTACTTAATGACCTGACTGTTATAAGAACCAATGAATCAATCAAACAAACAAACGGTTTACAGTTTTATGGTACTAGTATTTGATTATTATTTGCGGCGATTTATTCTGAAGAATATTTATCACTCACGAAATGTCCGAAATTAAATCAATCACGAAACTCAGATTATTTATAGTATTTCTAAATCATTCTTTATGAAAATAATATAGGTAAAGTGGAGAAGGGGGAGTGGCAAAAAAATCTGTTTCTATTATTATTGCTCTCAATTTAATTGATTGTGTCTGCTTGCTTCCAATACCATATATACATTTTGCTGTGGCCATGCAGGTAGGGCGTTAGAATTGTACCTGCTGCCCCTATTGCATGATCGTAAAAGGCGACTAAATTTAGGATCTTATCTTTTCTCTTCTCCTAACTGAATTTGTTTCTCAATTCCTCCCTTGGCACCGCCTCACTTTTGGCTTTGAATTGAGCGTTCGCCACTGTGAGGAAGGCTCTGGGTTCTGTCCCCTGGCCGAGACACACCAAAGTCTATAAAAGTGGTAGTTTCTGCTCCTGCTTAGCGCTCAGCATAACGGGAGTGGGACGACTGGTTCGCCCGTTGTCAGTATAATGTGACCGGGAGGGGTGTGTTGCTTGGTGTCTTCGGCGGCATGCTTCAGTGATATAGCACTATAAAAAGGGCAACAGTTCCACTATACAAGAAGACACAACACGAATATACCGCAGTCTCCCAAAACACGCACCACGCACTACATACGAGGGATGTTCCGAAATTAATGTTACTTGCGCAATATCTCGTGGAAATCGTGCTAAATGAGCTTAAAACTAGCTTGTGGCGTTAGCGTGATATAGGTAAATATCTCGCTCACAATAACACTGACCTTGGTGCTGTGTACATTGTTTTGTAGCACACTCGTTACACTCTATACAAATATGGTTGGCAAGAGAGTTGAAAACGTAATTGAAATTAGGGCCTATATCAAAGGTAGGTCTCGGTTCGCCCCTGTTTTGAAGGCTCTGGGTTCTGTCCCTGGCCGAGACACACCAAAGTCTCTAAAAGTGGTAGTTTCTGCTCCTGCTTAGCGCTCAGCAAACGGGGAGTGGGACGACTGGTTCGCCCGTTGTCAGTATAATGTGACCGGGTGGGGTGTGTTGCTTGGTGTCTTCGGCGGCATGCTTCAGTGATATAGCACTATAAAAAGGGGCAATAGTTCCACTATACAAGAAGACATAACATGAATTTACCGCAGTCTCCCAAAACACGCACCTCACACAACAATACACGCAACACACCGCATACATGGGAGGCCGTCCTTACATGACCATAGCTGTTCATAGGACGTTAATTAATCAAACAAACAAAAACTCTACTTGGCTTAAAGCCGGTGGATATTCATCGTGAGGTGTGTGTGATATATATGGGAAGGGTCAAATGTCATTTATGGCTATTTGTAGGTGGGTTGCTCGATTTAAGTCGGGACACCAGCAGCTTAAAGATGCTGCCCACACAGGCCGCCCTGCAACAACAACAAATCATAACATTGAACTAATTTGGCAAATCCTTGAAAAAGATGCAAGGTACACTGTCCGGCAGTTAGCTAAAATGACAGGCTTGTCTTTAGCACGTATTCATTGCATTTTAAAGAAACATCTTAAGCTGGGCAAGATCAATGCCAGGTGGATTCCCCATTTACTAACTGACAACCAAAAGAGGTCCCGGGTTGACAAGGTTAAATCCTTATTGAAGAAATACCCAAAATACAGCAAAAAGGCTTTTGATAATTTGGTCACAGGTGATGAAACATGGGTGTATTTTTTTCGAACCCAAAAGAAAATGCTCTAATCGAATCTGGGCAAACAAAAACGCCAGGCGCCCTAGCATTGCTAAACGAATACGTACCGTGAGGAAGGTTTTGTATGTCATATTCTTTGATAACAAGGGTCCAATCATTCAAACCCTTGTTCCAAAAGGCAAAACTGTCACAGGGAAGTATTGTAGAGACGTTGTACTTAAGAAAGTCTACAAACGCCGCCGCCCACAGACAGGTTTTGAAGTACATCAGGCTCTTACATGATAATGCTCCAGCACACAAGGCGCGCATTGTAACGGAGTTTTTGAAGGCAGAAAAGGTCACTGTCCTCCCCCACCCTGCATATTCACCAGTCTTGGCCCCTGTGACTTTTTCTTGTTCCCCAAACTAAAATTTCACCTGTCTGGAACAAAATATAAATCAAAAAATGCCCTTGGCTCTGCCATTTACCAGTATCTTATGAGTATACCAATTCAAGACTACGATAACTGTTTCCAAAAGTGGATCGATCGGTTGAAACGATGCATAAATGCAGAGGGGGAGTACTTCGAGGGACAGGGCAAAGTTAAATAATCAGAATTACTTCTATCAAAGAGAAATCACCAAAGTAACAATAATTTTGGAACACCCCTCGTACACACAACACACCGCATACATGGGAGGCCGTCACTCTAATTATAAGTGTTTACTAATAAACAATGCTAACATTGTATGGAAGCCTTCTTAGTAGCTTATTTCGCTTCGGAAATAGGTCGTCGAATCGGCGCACGTGCTGAGGTTCTAAAATACAGTAACAATAATGTGGCAGGTGTATTCACACAATACCAATGTTGGATGCAGGATAAATAGCTAGGTATATATCTATGCAATTTATCATGAAACCAGCATTGGTGTTGTCGGAATACACCTATCACATATATTTTGCTGTACTGACGAAAAACAGCTGTATTTTAGAATTTCAGCACGTGCGCCGAGTCTACGATCTTTAAAGATGGACCGATTTGCAACAATATTGGCATCTTTATAGCGATGCCCATATGAATGAAGTGTTTTGTTGCATTTCCAATTAACATTGACGCTGGGTTTAAAAGTCTGGAAAAAACCCTTTGTTTTGTATAAGGTTTTCACTAACGTTTACATCAGTTAGAACACATTTTTTTATATGTACCTAGTGTAACAAATTCAAACATTTCATATAAAGTAAATATACCATTAATCTGTGAAACAGCTGTCTCCTGTCCACCAGGGACTCCAATAAAGGCTCCAGTGTCCTGTATGGCATCCACAATTCTTTCTTCTGCAACGCTCAGCGCTGCAGGGGGAGGCCCGCCTCCAGTCCTCTGTCGCTCCTGGCGATGATACTTGAACTTTTCCTTCGCACTGCGAGACATGATCCGCCAGCGGTTCCTCACACGACACGAATTTACCGCAGTCTCCCAGGACATGCGCCTCGCACTACATACACGCAACACACCTCATACATGGAAGGCCGTCCTTACATGGCCATAGCTGTTAATAGGACGTTAATTAATCAAACAAAGATTTTTCACTTCTTCAGACCTGCAGTCTACCCCCAGGGCATTCACCTCCTCTGTAAGCTTCTTCCAGAAGTCCTGCTTCATGGAATTTGTTAGTTCTGTAGAGTGCCTGCCTCTAACGATGTCCAGCATCTCCGTAGCCCTGCTACTAATCAGTTAATTCTCCTGTGTTGTGAAATTGGCCTTCCTCTCTCCGTTGATAAATGAATGACAATAATATAACAATAAAAAATGAAAATGGCAGTGTACAAGTGTTGAATACCTTGCTTGTCAAGATAAGCGACCAATGCATTGAAACAATTCAATACAGTTACAAAATTGATCATTCTATTATGAAAAGTACGCAGCATTCTAAGTAGAATTTTAAAGAATTTATACAGATCACAAACCTTATCTGGTATATATTACACTAAAATTTTTGATGAATAAAGTTCATTCACAAAATGCATAACGCCTATAATCAGACAATCACCGCGTGATGTTATTATCACTGCTCTTGGTCTTTTCTTGGAAACAGCTCTGCGTTCACTGTTATTGGTACAGTATATATGTTCCTCGTCCTATCATGGTTATGACTAATTGGTCTGGTCATTCTCGGTAATGTAGATATTGATGATGTTACGGATAACCGTTAACATCCTTTTTGATATTTCAGATCACTGGTGAAATCCATTATAGCATCAATGGAACGGCTACAGGCTTCAATTTATTATCGGTATCCTTGATACGATCTACTGACTCCCATACAGGTATTAATCCAAGGGGTCGTTTCCCGTCCTGTTTATATGGAGAGCAGCATGGCATGTCGCACATCTCATGGACCTTATGGTAGTGTCTTCAACCCTAGGGTTCTTAGATCCTAGCAAGCACAGGAAATTAAAGAAGTCAAGGAGTTCCAGTCTTGATAAACAGGGATTTGCTGCCAGGGTGTAAGCCACCATCCCAATACCAGTAACTTATGATCGGGTGTAAACTGCTTGCAACCACTTGGTGGCCATATCGTGGGTGCCCAAGTCATGCTCCCTTCGTCAGTTTTGCTCCAGTCGCGAAGCGCCGACAGAATTAAGGGAAAAGCCCCTTACGCAAAAAAGTTTTAACCCGCTGTCTCACGTCTGATGATCCAAAGTCTGCCTCTTGAGTATGGTAAGCTCCTCTGTAGAAGCAGCTTCTGGTGTCATCTGTTCCGCCGGGCCTACTGCCGATTTCCTACGTGAATTTCCCTACGCTGAGTACGAGTACAGGAACAATATGACTCTCAGATGCGAAATCTTCGGCACATACTCGTTGTTTCGGAGATGAAAAAAGAGGCTCCATCAGTTCCATTGCTTCTGGATCCTGCAGCTCGTCATATCCCTTCGTAGGAAGGCAAACGGGCGTCTGCAGGACCCTGTGTGCATTCCTAATGTCATGATGTGGGTTGTTAACCTGTTAGCTTAAGATTTTGGATACTTTTAGTGCAGTTTTCATAATGACAGTTATTCTTATCACAGTTTTGATCTCGTTTGTGTTGTGACATCAATCTCTTATTGGTAGCTGCAGCACCGCACATGTCACAACAGAACATCCTGTATGTTTGTTTGATTATTTTAACGTCCTATTACCAGTCAGGGTCATGCAAGTACGGCCTCTCATTCATGCAGTGTGCAAGAAGTGCGAGGTGCGTGTATTGTGAGACTGCGGTATGTTCGTGTTGTGTCTTCTTGTATAGTGGAACTGTTAACCTTTTTAGTGCTGTATCACTGAAGCATGCTGCCGAAGACACCAAGCAACACACCCCAACCGGTTACATTATACTGACAACGGGCAAACCAGTCGTCCCTATCTATCCCTGTATGCTGACCGCTATGTAGGAGCAGAAACTAACACTTTTATAGACTTTGGCGTGGCTCGGCCAGGGGACAGAACCCAGAACCTTCCTCACAGGGGCGAACGCTCAACTCAATGCCAGAAGTGAGGCGGTGCCAAGGGAGGCATTAGGAAAGATAAAGTCAGTTAGAAAGAAGAGAAAAAATAACATCCTAAATTTAGTCGCCTTTTATGATTATGCAATAGGGGCAGAAGATACTATTCTAACGCCTTCCCTGCAGGGGTATAACAGTCTACTATTAATTGGTGAATATCGGAAATTATTTAGTAAATATCTGGTAGAAATATATGTTAACTTATCATGCGCAATTTTGTTAAAATAATAAGTCACTTTTATATTTTTATCATATTTCATGCTGATAAGTTTGCAATTAAAAAATATGAAAAATCTTATCCAAAATAAAATATTGATGGTGAATATCGGAAATTATTATAGTAAATTATGTAAATTTATCATGCGCAATTTTGTTAAAATAATAAGCCACTTTTATATTTTTATCATATTTCATGCTGATAAGTATGCAGTTAAAAAATATGAAAATTCATATTCAAAATGAAAAAAAATGATGTTTATTACAGAATAAATTTCATGAGTAATCAGTGAAAGGGGGAAGTAACTTTGTATTACACTCTACACCAATATCGACGCGACAGTTACACATGTCTACACAAGACTGGAGGAAGTCTACCTATACAAACCCCAGAAATTATAGAATGTGCCATTCGCCTACATAACAAGTAACTTGGCCATTGACCACACTCAATGCTCCTCACAGAAGCTGTGCAGATAGAAGATGGACATCAAGACCATCAGGTTGCCCCAGCTGTAAAACACCACTTCTACAGCCATCAGAGACAGACTTTTGCAAAGATTTTAACGTTGAAATCAAATATAAATTACAAACAGATATACACTAACTTAAACAAAACTCCAAAAGATATCACATTTAGAAAAAAAAATTATTGTCGGCGATAAGGTTAAAGATAGATCCTGAGCACCCTGCGTATTCAAGTGTTTTTCTATGGCTTCTGCGGTTCTTCTCCGCATCTTTACACTCCTCTCTAAAAGTTCCAGTTTTCTTTTTCCTGTATTCCTTTCCGTCTTCCACTTTCTACTGTTCCATTTTCAAAATTTCAATCTGAATTCCTTCAGCTCCATTTCCTACAAATCATAATTCAAAGTTTATTTTAAGTATAAAATTATTCAAAACATATACATATATTTAAGCATTATTCTCAATATCCTTTGGGTTCATGAAACTATGCACAAAAAATTGAGGTACATTCTTGCACATTCCTCATAGACGCTTCCGTCCGTCCGTTTTTTTTTTTTTTTTTTTTTTTATATGACTTCATAAATTCAAAAGATATTGAGAATAATTAATTCTTATGATTTATTTTAGATAACTCAATCAACAATTAATCTGGAATATTTTTCCAGTT
Source organism: Argopecten irradians (assembly GCF_041381155.1). Lineage (NCBI taxonomy): Eukaryota > Metazoa > Mollusca > Bivalvia > Pectinida > Pectinidae > Argopecten > Argopecten irradians. The sequence goes on from NC_091135.1 coordinate 6,805,181, forward strand.
TTACTCCGTCTATTGAAAAAATCAAAGATCTATCCAATAGAAATGAGTGTAACATATGAAATATATTATTAATGTATTGAATGACGTTTTTACAACACAAAAGTGAGTAATTTTAACATATGTCACAATTGCTTTTAAAATAGCATTTCGATGCAGCACCGCTTCCGCTAATGCTACCAGTTTACTCTCTGTCCAATTCGGATTTCGCTTGTTTTTTGCCTCCATTATATTGCTAGACGTCAACATGTAAGTAGCAGAAACGACATAAACATGACGTGAATTACGTCATTTGGTTAACGTAACGTCTGGGCATGTTGCCAAACTTTGACGTTACACTAAGTGAAAGTGAAAGTAGAAAATCGCTTGCGTGACGACGGCAACCAACAACAAAACCTATCTTCATGCTTAGAGAGTTCCAAAATCGTAACTTGCGAATGTTCGTAAGTTAAATTTACGACGGGAACTTATGAATGCTTCAGTAAAACAGATCCATCTTAACTTTAGTTTTGACTTACGAAAATCGTAAGTTGAAAATTTCATCGTTACTTACGAAGCTTAGTTAAACAGGCCACTGTTGTTTGGGCATATATCCTTTGGACAGCCATAACGTATTTATGCATAATTATGCATTTGCCCCGTTTCATGCACCCTTCTGGAGCCCCGCTGAGACCCTTGAAAACTAAATACTAGTTTTTTGAAAAGGAAATATGTTCATCACTATATAAAATGGCAATATCGATTCGGCCATTGCTTTAGTGACGTTACAAATCACCTTCAAGATGTAGATATGCAGATGGTCTTAAACGATAGAAGAGATATCAAAGTAAGAGAAAGTGAAAAGAAAGGGGAAAATAGCACCGATTTCAAAAAGAAGTCCCACGTGCAGGTTTCTGCCTCCCATGACCCATGCGTAATGACCTTTAGGGTACTTCCAGTGCATGGCATAAGCATGCATCCCCTCCCAATCCAGAGATAGAACGTCCACAGCCCAAGTCATTTGGTCGGGCACCGGGAGAGACAAAGATGGGCAACTGGTTGTTCAGGGAAGTGACGAAAAGGTCTAAATGAGGTCTGTCCTACACCTGGCAAATGCTCTCGGAGAATGGGGGATTTAGCTACCTTTCTGTCACAACCGGCTTGCGGCGCCTGGAAAGCGTATCCACTAGAACATTCAGTCTGCATGGAAGATGCTTGACTAAAAGAGTCAACTCCATTTCCTGACAGAAGAGGAAGAACACGAATGACGAGGGCACAAAGAACGTGAGACCTTGTCCACCCTTTCTCTCCAGATACGCGACAATGTATAGTTGCCCGTAGCCATAAAAAACCACTTTGGAATGTAGATTCTACTGAAAAGCCTGCAGAGCCAACAGAACAGACCTTATCTCCAGTGCTCAGAGAGCTGATCCCAAGACCACTCCCCCGACTGGCAATGGCCGTCGAGGAAACCCCCCCCCCCCCCCCCAACCTGTCATCCGTGAACAAGGTCATGGTGGGAGCTGGTTTGGATAACGGAACCCCTGGAGAACATAGTCTTTCAGAGTCCACCACCGAGCAAACTCATTCATGGACTGGTTGAGAGGAAGCCACGCCTTCCATTCCCTGCTGGCAGGGACACCCAGTTTGCAATGAGGAACATCTAGAGAGATATGATGTGAAGTCTCCCTAGAGGGACCAAATCTGCCAGGGAGTTGAGATTACTCAGAAAACTGAGTGTCATTTTTGCTAACAGAAATCCAAGATGGCCGCCGTATGACCCCCAATGGGACATAAGTTGTCGATGGCAACAAACATAAAATGAAACTAGACATCATGCCGGTCCTAAAAAAACATGTTTCGAAAATGCCAGAGGGTTACATGGGGAACCTATTTCTCCTCCCCCACTATATAGTGTGCGGAATGTGTTCGATATAAGATGAGTAATCGATATTACATGTAAATAAATGAATGTACAAACCCATGTGTTAGTTATCACGACTAAGGATACCTGTCGATTTCATTGTTAGGCGACTTTATTTTAGCTGTAAATGTCGTTGTTGAATTCATGTGTTCGTCGCTGACCATGCCCCCCTTCTTTTTGTTTCCTCTACTTTTCCATGTATATTATTTTCACATATGCATTAACAAATACAATATCACTAGAAACTAAGTGTGTATTCCATTCATCAAGCCGTCACCATTCCTTACTGAGGAAGTGCCTAGAGAATAGGTCGGGGCGGTGGACTTGAATGGTGTTGCTTGGTGTCTTCGGCGGCATGCTTCAGTGTTATAGCACTATAAAAGGGCAACAGTTCCACTATACAAGAAGACACAACATGAATATACCGCAGTCTCCCAAAAAACGCACCTCGCACAACATACACGCAACATATCGCATACATGGAAGGCCGTCCTTACATGACCATAGCTGTTAATAGGACGTTAATAAATCAAACAAACAAATGGACTTGAATGGTCATAAGGCTTTGCCTTTCTCTCTACCTATATCTACTCCTAACTATATAAAATGATATAAAAATCTATCTTACTGATTTCTCTCTTCTCCTTCTCGTTATAAACCTACCAAAACAAACACAATTCATAACATCATTCATATACAGGAAGTAGGGACGACGCTTCGTCCAATATAATGTGACTTGGTTGGGTGTGAGCTTGGTGTCATGTAGTTCACGATAAAGAAGACACAACACGAAATAGGTCACCCAAAACACGCTCCTCCACATCCACATAAAGCTACAACACTGGGGGCGTCCTTACCTGACTGTTTGTTGATAGGACGTAATCAAACACAAACGTTAGTCTTTATATATATGAAATATATGATCCTTATCCTGCATACTTTCCAATAAGCAACAGTAAAGTAGGGTGGGGTGTGAATTGCTTGGATGTCTCTCAATTTAATATTATTTCGTTTGAGCATGCTGAATCAACATTATTGAAGTAAAATCCTTGATTTATTAGTCACTAATAGTGCAAAGAGCGTGCAAAATGCGTTCCACTATACAACGAAGACGATGAAAAAAACATATCTGAACGAACAACGTGGGAGAAATGTATAATGGCTTTCGGTAGCACCGCTATAGGGTAGAAATTCATAGATGCAATGTAGCAATAGAGAAGAAAACACACATCTCAAGCGCACTTCATCTGTTGGGCACGCTACACACTGCATTACATGAGAACCACATATGCTAGTCCTTACAGAACTAACTAACACTCATGTATATTTGGTGTTCCAAAGTTGGCGAGCGTATGTAAGTTAACATGACGTGTTATATAGATTATATAATATGTAGTAAACCAGTCCCCTCGCACTTCGATTTGTGTGTTGTTGATTTTTTTTAACTTAACATGCCGTGGCAAAACAGTCACTACCCTATCTGACATTTTGTTGCACGCATCCATTGTTGCGGCGGCCTCGTTTTTGGAAAAAAGATACTCAGTTCTATGTAATGCTTGACTTCGCCCGCTCTATTTTTAGAGGAGTATTTTATCCTGGTAGCTAAGCAACAGACCACCCATATTGTTCGATGTAATGCATTGAAAAAGAATCTAAAGATTATTCATGTAAAAGGATGAAATTTCAATTTCTGTAGTCTTTATATTTCATTGGGCGAAACCTACCTTTAATTGACTTGACAAATTGATAAGTGAATGACAATAACTGCCCTGCAGGTAGGGCGTTAGAATTGTACCGTAAAAGGTGACTGAATTTAGGATCTTATCTTTTCTCTTCTTCCTAACTCACTTATCCTTCCTAATGCCTCCCTTGGCACCGCCTCACTTTTGGCCTTGAGTTGTGCGTTCGCCCCTGTGAGGAAGACTCTGGGTTCTGTCCCCTAGCCGAGACACACCAAAGTCTATAAAAGTTGTAGTTTCTGCTCCTGCTTAGCGCTAAGCATACAGGGAGTCGCACGACTGGTTCGCCCGTTATCAGTATAATGTGACCGGGTGGGGTGTGTTGCTTCAGTGATATAGCACTATAAAAAGGGCAGCAGTTCCACTATACAAGTAGACACAACACGAACATACCGCAGTCTCCCAAAGCACGCACCTCGCACTTCACACACGCTACGTACACACTGCATACATGTGGGGCCGTCCTTACATGGCTCTTACCCCAGACAGGGATTTCTCTTACCGCAGACAGGGATATCCACAGTTTTACCAGTGTGAGATATTGAGATTTTTCTATCTCACACTAGGGTAAAGACAAGCTACATGAGACCTTCGCACGTGCTAAACAATGGTATGACGTCATGACAACAGTATCATGACGTCGCGGTAATAGTATTATAGCGTCACGACAACAATGAAATGACGTCACAAAAACGACTCATTGAGGTCACGTCGTCCTCGCTTGCCTAAGTGACACGTTTATTAGAGACACAAAGTGGTGCATGGGGTAAGAGAAAAAGAATAATTCACCCTCTTTGGGTGAGACAGGAGATCTCAACCCTCGGGATAAGGTTCTTAAGCTGTCAAACACTCGGCAAAGTCTCGTGTTAGACAACTTAAGAATCTTACCCCTCGGTTTGAGATTCTACTGTCTCACCCCAAAGGGGGTGAAAGATTCTTTTTCTCTTACCCTAGGGTAATGACAAGCTACACGAGATCTTCGCGCGTGCGCAACAATTTTATGACGTCACAACAACAGTATTATGACGTCGCGGTAATAGTATGATAACGTCAAGACAACATTGAAATAACGTCGCGAAGACGCCAACTCATTGAGGTCACATCATCCTCGCTTGCATAAGTGACACGTTTATTAGAGACACAAAGTGGTGCACGGGGTAAGAGAAAAAGAATCATTCACCCTATTTGGGGTGAGATAGGAGATATCAATAGTTTTGCCGGTGCGAGATTTTTCTATCTCAACCTAGGGTAAAGACAACCTACACGAGATCTTTGCACGTGTTCAACAATTTTATGACGTCACAACAACAGTATCATGACGTCGCGGTAATAGTATTATGTAACGTCACCACAACAATGAAATGACGTCACAAAAACGACGAAGACGACGATTCATTGAGGTAACGTCATCCTTGCTTAACCCTCTCGCTGCCAGAACTCTGTTTCAAATATGTGACGTCACTGCCAGAACTAATGACGTAACGTCAAGTTTGCGACGTCGTTTAGTTTTGCAGCTGCAGTTGCAGTATCGACAACCCCAATTTAGACATTAATTTGATATTAAAAAAAGAAGAAAGAAGACTAGTAAATTTATACAAAATTAAAGCAATTTTATTCTTCCTGTTGAGGACGCCTGAAGTCCCGCTGGGTATGGTATCTCCTGAAACAGTCCCCAATGCAGAGTCCGGCCTCACATACAGCGCACCACGTCCGGATTCTCCTATCGCACACTTGGCAAATCTTTCTCTTTGATCCTAAAATGAATTATATTTGTACCATTTACATACATGTATTTTACATTGAAAAGATGCATATTAATTCTCAGATAATGAAATGAATAGCATAATTTCTTTCATTTTTTAGAAACTCCAATAGTTTTTTCAATTTATTTATTACCGTCGATCATATCTACGAAGTGTCTGTCAGTTAGACGGTCAAGAGCAGATCTTGGACCTGGGCGCCTTCTCTCCTGACGATACTCCCCGACTAAGGACTGGTTAAACACTTTGGTAGAATTCCAGCCTATGCATCTTCTGGCGGAGCCCCCTTCTCTGTCGTTATACGATGTATGCGTTGTCTATTGAAAAAGTACAGTGTATTATATACGTGTATACAGAAATGTATACGTATCAGTCAGTATATATTAAACAGTAACGGTAATATCATAATTATGCTTTTTTTCTTTCTACGATTTAACTAAATTTAAATTATCAACGTTATTTCAAGATGCATTATAAACGTATCGAATTAATCAGTATAAATCCGTTCAATATCTTAGTATACTTACTCATCATTTTCAGCAGAAGGTTGATTAGGATCCGTTTCCACAGTTTGCATGTCCGTGCGTCAGGGTCATAGGCTTGCACAGATTTATCGCTGAGGTCTACTCATTGACCTCAGGAATATTGACGTCAACCCCCTTGGCGTTTGTGTGTTGCAAGCATGCTGTAATGACAATATGATTTATAATTACAGTCACTTTTTGGCCTTGAGTTGAGCGTTTGCCCCTGTGAGGAAGGGCTCTGGGTTCTGTCCCCTGGCCGAGACACACCAAAGTCTATAAAAATGGTAGTTTCTCTGCTCCTGCTTAGCGCTCAGCATACAGGGAGCGGGACGACTGGTTCGCCCGTTGTCAGTATAATGTGACCGGGTGGGGTGTGTTGCTTGGTGTCTTCGGCGGCATACGTCAGTGATATAGCACTATAAAAAGGGCAACAGTTCCCACTATACAAGAAGACACAACATGAATATACCGCAGTCTTCCAAAAAACGCATCCCGCACAACATACACACAACGCACCGCATACATGGGAGGCCGTCCTTACATGACCACAGCTGTTAATAGGACGTTAATTAATCAAACAAACAAACAAAAATTATTCCACAGATTCGTTTTAAGTGGTCATACAATGTATACTCGTGAAAAAGTCTATATTTCGTTTAATCCACTTTATGATTACTCATAGTCACATTGACGTATTCACTACTATTTACAGACGAACATATACGATATTGTTTTTTTCATGAACGGTTATTAATGGACGATATAAATTTGTAGTTTTCAAACATTATTAATTACCGTCGGGAGGCCATCGTTGACAAAACTGTAACCGTCTTCCGGTCCCCGTAATGCGAGAGCCATTGTGCTTCCGCTCTGCCTTATTTCCATCTCTCCTTTCTTCAATCTAATCCCCTTGAAAGAGGAAGGCATACCCCTTCGGTAGACCCGTACGGTGCCGTCATATATGTACCCCGCCTCAAACAGCGCATCACAAAGGGCTTGGGGCTTGTATAGTAATTGTCCACTATAAGATGGTGATTCTTTCCCAGAAACGGCTGTATAAGCGCCATACAGACATCATACCCAAGACCGTTTGTGCTTCTATCTTCATTGCCTTGCCGTCCTGAAAAATATGTATTCTGTTTTTACTAGATGTCAGAAAAACAGTACATTTTCTTTTGTATTCAGTTTTATTATTGAATATTGTTTAATTAAACCAACCCAATATCATTCAACTTCAGTTTAAATCTGTTAAATTAGAATACATGTCGATAATCTAATCACTTACATTTTGTATCAGCTACATGTAATATTTCAATTTATACCGTACATACCTGAGTATAAAATTTCAATGATATAGCAATATCCTGTATCCTGTATCCGACTCGGCCAAAACAAAGAACTTGCCCCCCCCCCTCCCCCCCCCCCCCCCATCTGTGTGCTTTCTTGGCAGGGCAAGTATTGAACGTATATCATGTTCTTCCTAAAAAGAAAACAACAAATTTTTTTTTTCATCTCTACAGTTTATGATCAAGTTAGGAAATATATATTAAATGTCAAGGTGGTCAAGAAGCTTAACAGTTACAGCTTAAACAGACCGAGGATCAGGTATCTGAACTTGCCTGAACATATGTTAAAAATAAAATGTATGCTTATTAATCGCGATTGTTAAATTATCTTAGACTAAGCTATTATTTGCAAATAAATAAATTTTAATTCTAGTTTCCTAAATTACTCTCGACAGAATGTAACAATTTCTTTCGTCTATTGGTTCTGTCAATTTACTTCTGACCACACACAGTTGTACATGTATATCATAATGTACGTACTGCATTTAGTATCACCTATGGAAATCAATATGAATCTACGTACCTTTGAAGCCAACCATGCTTTCGTCGATTGTCAAATCTTGGGCAGCATTATATCGCATCTTGAAAGTCTGATTGAAGAGATCTAGAACCGGTCGAAATTTTGTGGCATGGATCATGGCCCTCTTGACCTCTTGGGATATGAGTGTTATTGTTATTGCAATGCAAAAACTTCATGATCTGTTGGAAATCTGTTCCAGGGTCAGAACAGAAGAAAATTCATGGGTATTGTACAGATAGGTTTTATCAGACGTTTCCAGTAAGACTCTATGGAGGTTTTTTTTGACGATTCCCATGGCTAGATATAGCCCTATAAATGCTGCCATTTCATCTAGATTTGTATCCTTCCATTTCATTGGATCTAGAGCACGGCGTTGACGCGTAACCTTCTTTCTCAAAATATTGTCTTGCATATATGTTTGTCTCTTGAACAAGTATCTCAGTTAACGAACTTTCCGTTTCAGGTACTGCAAGACATGTTAAAATATTCAATTGGATCCGAAATTCGCATCTGGCGGGTCGATGGGCCCCATATCTTCCACAAAACTCATGTACCTCATGAGGATATTCATGCTCATCAGCATTCATGAACTCTGGTCCATAGTTTAGTTGATCTGGCGATACCCGTCTATAGCATCGTCTTCATCAGAACTATATGCATCATATTCAATATCAGAGTCGTTGTCTGAATTATCCTCCATATTGAAATACCTCGTATGATGTCATAAAACCTAAAAATATGACGTTTTATTTTGACGTCTTATGACGTAATTGCGTGCTAATTGGCGGAATGACTTTTAATTGAGATAATTAATTTATAGGTCAAAAAGGGTGAAACGCTGCAGCAAGGATACTGACGTCATTCAGACGTAAGTCTGTTTGCGTGTTTTGTTTGTGAATGATTTACTCTTAAACTAGAATTCGTAAACTGTTTTAATGAACTTTGTGTGGCTCTATTGTATTCTAAATACGCTGAAAAATATAATCTGGTCCAATTGATTGATACATTTTAGGACAACCACTTCAATAACGTCATTATTTTGTGTCCATTTCTTACCGGAACCAGAGCGAAAACCCGCATATACGCTGCGCGCCTATTTAATAATTAATTCTTACATTGCGAAATAATAATTATTATCACTATAGACAACTAGATAGAAATATCCCACAAAGGCATTACTCCAATATAAAATACAATCATTAAAAAGCAATCAGCTAAACACTGAACTGTGTCTAGGGCAATACACTCATGTCGCCTGAGGCTGTATTGAACTCGTGGACGTCACAGCGTTAGCAAAATTGTTAACTTTTAGGCACAATTTTTAACAATTATTTTCAGAAACTAGAAACAAACTAAACTCAGGGGCGTAGGAAGCGGGGTAGTGGGGGGCAACTGCCCCCCCCCCCCCCTTACCCCCCCCCAACCGTTTCCAGGACGGGGGGGGGGCAAACATTGTCCCCCCCCCCATTTTTCGCCTGAAATTTTCTAAAAATGCTTATTTGAAAGAAAAAAGGGTCCTCCGGCACATTTTTTCGTACTTCATTTTAGAAAATTTTCCGCTGCGCGCGCGCATTTCCTAAAAACGTTCAAGCACATAATGTCAAACCTTAAATAGTAAAAATTCAATACAACACACAAACTAGACTAAAAAATCTCCATCAAGGAAGTTCTATGTACTATTTTAAAAAAAATGTCTCTCTCTTAAAAGATTAATTTGTTTATATGTCTTAGCGAGACAATTAATTCATTTTTTAAGTTACACAACAATGTGCCGAAGGTGTGAAAGCCGGTATATTCAGATCGAGTAGGGTTGCATAATGTTATTACGACACAATTATCATTTCTAAATGCAGGTAGCTTTAAATCGAAAAATTACCATGTTAAGAACGCTTTAATAATCATTAAACTTTATCGTAAAACTCATCTCAGCCATTCTAAATCGTAATTTTTTTTCCCGGGGGAGACCCCGGACCCCCCAACACCAAATTCTTGCGCCTTATGGGCGCTCGCAAATTCATCAAAATGCATCGTAAAACTAATCTAAGCCATTCCAAATCGTAATTTTTTCCCGGGGGAGACCCCCCGGACCCCCCCCAAACACCAAAATCTCGCGCTTTCGTGCGATTCTCAAAATCAATCAAATACATAAAACTGATCCGCGGGGTCACCCTCAGACCCCTAATAAAACACCAAACTCTCGCGCCTTCGACGCTCACACGCTAATTTGGCCAATTTCCTTTTAGCGACCCCACTGTCTATAAATGTGTACAAGGATTAAACTTAGTGATATATGAAAAAATGTACATAAAGCATATATTATATGGTTAGGAGTTGAATTAATCTCCTCCTGTAGGTGAGGCGGGGGGGGGGTTACAAAAAAAGAAACAAACAACGGGAATTGAGTTGAAGATACATATGTAGCCCACAGTTTTCAATTTATGGAGAACTACATGTATGCAGAAAATCATAGTAATAAAATTACGAAACGTCGAGGTATGAGAGAAAACTACTCTTTCACATGCGGGAAGCCTCAGGTTTTACAACAAGTTGTGACACTCCTGTAGAATATCATCCTTCATATATATCCACGTATGAAAGAGTCTTATATTCCATCACATACAGACATGTGTATGGTCTTATTTCAATGGTTTACAGTTTTCTAAAATTTTCGTATCATTATTATTTAATCATAGCGATTTTGAATTTGGCAAAAGTCGGGAAAATATATCCGTTATTTGGTTTTAGATTTATTATTTAGATAGTGTTCAGCACTTCCGGTTTTAGACGTCGAAGCGGGAATGGGCTAGGCAAAAATATTATTTATATTTGTACTACTATCTACATACAAATTCAGTGCTTTAGACTTTAATGCAATGGGTATATGGTAAGTTATATACTGTAACATAAACATTATTAATCATCAATGTGTGAGCCTCCCAATACACTGCGTTTTCCTCTTTTGATGTCTGTCTTTGTTCTTCAGTCTTTCGTGTATCCAGTTTTGACGATCATGTCAGCTATATATTTAGGACCTATAGCTTCTACTAGCAAGTCACACCGACTGATATTCCTTGTGACTAGGAATATCAGTCAGTGTGACATGCTACAACACACAAAATGGCAATCACTTTAATTCAGGCGGAGAAATATCAGTGAATATGTGACTCAATCGTCCACAAAGTAATATACGACAATAAAGTAAACAGAACAAACCCACGTCAACAGTTAGTTCACTCTTATATCTTTCACCCCCACCCCCATTTGAGAAGAAAGAAATGGTACTGTATTTCAGAAATATTCTGATTTTGGTCAGCTGCATTAAATTATTACACTAATATGATGTATGTATACTTGAGGCTGGTAGGGAGAGTGCATTATTTGAACACCAAACAAGAATATATTTTAACTAGGTTGAAAAATATTGTGAAATAAAAAAAAAAAATCTGGAGAGTAAATCGCTTTCACTGAAACAGGGGAAATTAATTTGGGTCTGTTCATCTTTCTTTCTGTAATGCTTGGTTTCTGTGCAGTAACTGACACAAGTCTCAAACAATATTTTTTGTTACTTTGGTCACATGGTTAAATTGCCTAGGGCTTGGATGAGTAATTTGCTTGTCAATTTCATCGGACCCTATTAGGCTGAGTGATGGCCCTTTGATTAAGGAAAAGCCATTTTCGTCTCTTTCTGTTCAATAATTCTCGCAAATATTACCAAATTTTCTGAAAACTTGGAAATGTGGTTATATAAATGTCTCGGGGTTATAGCCAGGTTAGATCAATACTTTGATTGGACCCTATCTGTGGAATTGGCTGAGTTATAGCCCTTTGATCGACAAAGGCAGAGGATATAAATTTAACAAATTTGCTTGTTATTATTAAAAGGAATGTAATAGGTAAATAAGTCAAAGTAAAAGAAATCAAATTACTGTGTCTCTTCTAAATCACATGAAGATTTTGAAATAAGAGTGATGTAACACAATGCATTTGAGCTTCGATGTGCAGGATAAAGATTAACGTTCATCAGAATCACAAGAACGTTAGTGAACAGTCGGGCAAGGATGGCTAAAGTCGGTAAAAATGGTGTGAATGTATCCAGTATAATTTCTTATGAAATGGAAAAATAAAATCTCTCGTCAAAATCTGTTTGCGTACGAAGAAATTAATTTAAAGTATGGGAATTCTAAAACGTCCTCCCGGCTCACTATGTCCGTTGTTACATTTCCACACAGCCTCGCTTTCAATGCTTTCAACTTTTCTTTACTTAAATGGTCAGAACTGGGGAACTAAGCAGAACATGACCGTCGTATTAATATGTGAGAACTTTTGGAAGGCCAATGAACGCATTTAGACTGGTTTTCTTTGCCCGACTATTCACTTTAACCACTTGATAATTCAAGCTTACTGCAGATTGAAAGAGCAAATCAAATCATGTAACCCTTGATATGAGTTTTCTTATACCGGTATTTGTAATCTTAGAATTGCTTCACACTTTGTGTCCTTCAGGCATGTGGGGTTATGCCTTTATTGACATCAAAACCCTTCAGATTAACGGTTGGGGTGTTCGTTGAATCAAGATGAGTCTTTAATGTCATGTACGTTCACCATTAAAAGTTAATTACCAACGTTTAGAGCATAACAAATTTATAATAACAGTATACAAGGTATACGACATGTAAAAATATTTGTCTAGTTCAGGAACATGCAATGTATATGTATTAAATGCAAAATAAAGAAATTAAAAATTCTGATCTTAGTGCAGATACATATATATACATTACTGTATGTACAGAACTGTCTATAATGTATCACAAATTGTCGACATTGTTCTTTTAAGGGACTGATCATTTGTAACAGATGTGAAGAGAGATAAGATCCAGTATGGAGACCAAAACAGGCCGCCAGCCTAGTTCTTTTGCTGGGAAGGTGAAGGCGTTGTTGATGCGTGCCTGGAGGGAACGCTGGACAGACATACAGTGGGGCGTTCAGTTGAAAAGGGTCCTAGCTAGTACTGGAGGAGATCCGAAGGATCTCCCAGGTAATTAATGTCTAATCTTCCAAAATCACCGTCAGAAACCAAGTGTTAGAAACATAATGTAATTCAAAATAGCTATATCTATAGGACCTCAGTCTTTGTGTTCTTATCTCTAAAATTGTACTGGAGGAAAATATCTTTTAACTGAAATTGGAACAAAGAAAAATTGTCAAATTGTTATCTTTTCTAATCTTTATTATCATTATGATTCCTATTACTCACTGGTAGCAGGTGCTAGATATTTGGACCTGTGTACTGATCGAATAAAACTGTCAAATGACATCCCTTTTGATCCATTGATTGCTTTGTCTTGGCATACTCTGTAATTGTTTACTTTAGTACATTACTGTTGTAGTTAGGATTGAAAATAAAGAAAAAAAGTTCTGTTGCAGTTAAGATTGTAAGTAAAGGAAAAAGCTAGGGCATTTTAATCTTACAAATACAATGTACGTACAATGTATAAGGATTACAGCGTGGAAAAAATTATGGAAAAAGAGGATTCTTTGTCAGTTATTTATTGATCAATTCATCGGATTATCTTGTCTAATTTGTATCTCTTTATGTAAATATAGGTATATTATTTTCAGAAATTTTGGTTCATCAAGCATTGGTCGGACCAAACCCAAACACTCTCATTCTATCATTCCTCAAGTACACTGTTCTGTCTCAGGTAAGTTATTCTTATCATACAATACTCTGTACATTACGATATATGAAGTTAATAACTTAAAATGTGATGGCTATAACAGACCTTGTGATCCTGTCATGGTTTCCTCTGGCAATAAGACCAGTAATTTATGCCGGACCTTCTGGCCCAATCAGGGTCATTACAGCCAATGTTGATTGTGAACATATATATACTTACAAAGACAAAATGGCCTTTCAAATCATTTTATGTTTACTCAATCTGATTGAAATACATCACAGATCCTTGTAACCACTCTGTTCTATAGAGGATCTGAGAAAATCCCTTTAAGGGTCATGTTCGGATGACCTTTATACCATGTGCAATTTAGAACAAATGCATTTTCTGCACGTTGCTTTATCAATTGACAACGCCATTTCGCTCCAACATATATATACGATAAGCTTGGTTGTGCTCTTTGGGCGAGATGACTACATACAAGAAAATAATTCTGCATATTTTCAAACTATTTCGTCCCCTAAAATTCACTGTCAAAATTTTTCCAGCAGCGATTTGATTGGCCAATTCTAAGGGTCACCTGGATATGACCCCTAATGGGATTTTCTCAGATCCTCTTAGCCAACATAGTGATAATAAGGATATTAATTTTAATTAGATTGATGTTTACTTTATTGAAGTAAATTCTTGATATCTCGTCCAAAACATTAAGATGCATGATTATCGACTGTTCTGCTGACAAATGCAATACGTGTAGTTCTATTATCTGAAATCAAAAATGTTATTTATTAATAATTGCTATACTCACATAAAGGGTAGAGGGTACATGTATTATTTGATTGGATTGATTTTTTGTGTTTTTCCCTGATATGTGATTACACATAAAAATAAATGTTTTGTAGGTTGTCCCACCTAGTGCTGCATTCAACCTCATCACAAGTTTTGATGATCTGTCCAAACCATTCTGTACCCTGGGGCTGATTGACTTGGCGGAGGCATTTGCTTGTAATCTGAGGTAATTATAAGGTTCAATACAATATTAAGAATTTTAGAAGACCACAATTAATTGACAGTTACATATTAAATGGTTGCATTATATATATAATTACAAAGAGTTCAATTCTTTTGGTTATTGGTAATGGTATTATTTGTATTATCCGTTTCATCTGTGAGAAAGTTACAACATTTGCATTGGAAATAATGATGCTGCTTTTGGCATATGCCTGGTCAAAAACAGGCCATTCTGAATTTAGAAAAAAAGGTCTAGAAATGTACTATTTTGTTGTAAAGGGCAATGCATTGATCAAAGGGTGATAAGGAAGTTTTTCTCTTTTTTTTTCGCTGTGTACCAAACCAAGAATAATAATAAACTATTCCAATATTTGGTTAAGAAGGCTTACAGCTTTTCCTTATAGGTTTTAATATGTCAATTTCAAGATACAAAAATGACGTTGGTGAATGTAAGATTTACCTTTGATTTTTCCCACTGATCTGCTGACCTTGGATGTAATATTTTGACCTTATTTTTGTGATTTCACAATTAATCACTTATTAATCAGCGGTAAATTGCATGTACTTTGATTTACTCATTGTTACGGTTTCTCGAAACCCCTGTATTGCAGTGTTGATTCCCAATTGTTAGAGTATTTGATTGTTCCTCCTGTCTAGCCTGATGTTTAAAATTTTAACCATTTCTATAGTTCCACTAAGCATTAAGTACTGCTTAAGCTTTTTCGACAGACTGGTGAGTAAGTCTATATATAGAATTGTGTTTTATTGTAGTTTTACCTGTAGCCTGGACAGCAGTTTGACCCTGTGTAAATGTCTACAGAACACACTACACTGGCTAATGCTCTGTATACACCAGTCCCTTCAGATGATCAAAGATGGCCACTCACCTCCAGAAATCCTCACCATCATCGACTCCGCCAGCATGGCAGCTCAGAAGATTGGCGACAACACCACTGTACAGGCATTGCTCTATGTGGCCATGTCGGAAGACACAGGTATGGTGTGATATGAAAGTCTAAAAATGTAGACTGGTGGCTATCATTTCTACTGATGTCTAATGTTAGATACTGTTAACTGTCTTTTCTTCTGGAGACTATCATTTCTACTGATGTCTACTGTTATGTCTTTCTTCTGGTGGCTATCTTACTACTGGTGTCTACTGTTAAACTGTCTTTTCTTCTGGTGGCTATCATTTCTACTGGTGTCTACTGTTAACTGTCTTTTCTTCTGGTGGCTATCATTTCTACTGGTGTCTACTGTTAACTGTCTTTTCTTCTGGTGGCTGTCATTTCTACTGGTGTCTACTGTTAACTGTCTTTTCTTCTGGTGGCTATCATTTCTACTGGTGTCTACTGTTAACTGTCTTTTCTTCTGGTGGCTATCATTTCTACTGGTGTCTACTGTTAACTGTCTTTTCTTCTGGTGGCTATCATTTCTACTGGTGTCTACTGTTAGCTGTCTGTCTAACTTCTTTCTTCTGGTTGCTATCATTTCTACTGGTGTCTATTGTTAACTGTCTTTTTTTTCTTCTGGTTGCTATCATTCTACTGATGTCTATTGTTAACTGTCTTTTCTTCTGGTTGCTATCATTTCTACTGGTGTCTATTGTTAACTGTCTTTTCTTCTGGTGGCTATCATTTCTACTGGTGTCTACTGTTAACTGTCTTTTCTTCTGGTGGCTATCATTTCTACTGGTGTCTACTGTTAACTGTCTTTTCTTCTGGTGGCTATCATTTCTACTGGTGTCTACTGTTAACTGTCTTTTCTTCTGGTGGCTATCATTTCTACTGGTGTCAACTGTTAACTGTCTTTTCTTCTGGTGGCTATCATTTCTACTGGTGTCTACTGTTAACTGTCTTTTCTTCTGGTGGTTATCATTTCTACTGGTGTCTACTGTTAACTGTCTTTTCTTCTATCATTTCACTTGACCTGTTGGGACTCTTAACTTATCTTTAAGAATCACAGGACATGAAATATCTGATGTATTTGATAAAATAATGCATTTTTACATTCAATCTTAAAGTGAAATCATTTGTATCTAGTTCAACTTTAGGGTTTTATATTTTCCAAGGAATTTTGGTTTTACAAGTAAAGTCCACTTTATTGATATGTCAAGAGCAGACATGAAGATTTCAGAATGTTTTCTGTTTCAGACAAGTTTCATGACTTTGAACAGACTAAAGTGAATGTCCAAGGCACCTTGAGTCAGCTCCAGTCAGATGTTGTGCCGGGTCAGACTCGGCTGAAAGTAGCATCAGCTCTCAAGTCTCTCCTCAAGTAAGTCTTTAGCCCGTCACCACTTATAGATATAATAATATTATCAAGTTAGAATTACAGAATGGATAGCTACAAGTCAAGATAAAGTTAAGAATTACTCAGGAACTTTTAGTGCCCAATGATATTTAAGGACTCCAGAACTTTAGATACAGGTTGTGTTGTTTTTTTTCTGCCCACTTTGTTTGCCAAGCTTTCCTATTGTGTGAATCTTGATTGACATGCAGAGCGAGCTTATGCCATTGGTCATGATCAATTTCGAAGAAGAAGGTCACCTTGACCTATATTTTGACATCAGAGAATAAAGCTACTTTAAGCTCTATCTCCTGTAGAATCAGTCTGTATAATTGTTGAATCATAGAAATAGGTTTAATTAGATGAAGCAGTGTATTGTTTTAATTAATAAGTCTTTGTGACCTATATTTCTATCTTCTAAGAATAGAATACTCCTACACTAACTCTCCCTAGAAAAGCATGCATAAGTCATGAGCCTACCCAATTGAGTTGGTTCTTTACCAAAAATATTTTTAAAATGAAGTCACTGTGATCTATATTATACCTTATGATTCACATCAAGGAAATACCTACTTATATAAAAATTTGACATTTGATGTAGAAATTTTATCTTTGTTTTACATATTTTTTGTTATCCTGTTGTTTTATCAGAGTACAGGAGCTTGCCCTGCCCACACAGTCTGTACTGGAAGTATCCCACCTTGCCATTTGTCCGACTGTTAACGGTCTGGTGTCCTTGGAGGCTATCCTTAACCCTACCAGCGACATACAGCCATTTGTGGAGCAACTTTGTGTCACAGAGAAGCTCTTAGTGAGTATTCCTGGCATTAAGGTTTCCTAAATATGATACCACACATTATAAAAATAGAAAGAAAAAAGGGAAGAAAAAGACTGGGAGTAGTGAGATTAGTCAGTTTCCAAGGTCATGTTGGTGATGCTAGCTGTTGGCCTAATTACCTTAATCTTAGAACTGATACAACAGGAGCGTTTTTGGAAGTTTTCAGTATTGATACGAAAATCAGTGGGTTCGAGATATATTTTCCCCATGATATACTTTCTATATACCTTTTCAAATGTTGAAATTTAGCAATAAAAGTAAAAAAATAAATGTTTTATTTCATGAAAAACACTAGGTCTGTTGTTTCATTGACTTATAAAACTCTTGAAAATTTTCTGTATGTGTGTTTATATTATAACAGATAAAAGTAAATCATAACCTGATCTTATTTTTAATTTCTTCAAACAGAAATTGAATCGCTCCTACCTGTACTGTGAGCTGTTCCGCGCCTGTTTTATGGGGCTTGTGGACTCGGCTGATAGTCAAGAAGAACTAAAATGGGCTGCATTCACATATCTTAAGGTATACTATAATTTGTCATATCTGTTCCAGAGCCGTTGTTAAGATAACAGTATATCTGATTTTACAAGGATGACTGTTAGAGTATTTCAGATCTTACAAGGTTCAATGTTAAGAGAGTAATTCTGATCTTATACAATTATCGACCTATTTTCAGGTGGATACGGTGAGTTATCAACCCGAGTAAGTGATATTCGAGGGTTATATCATTTTTGAGGGTTGATAACTCACCGTATCCACCTGAAAATAGGTCGATAACTGTTTTATTATATGACACTTACATGATATTAAGCCGGCTCTTCAAAAAGACTTTTAAAACTACAAAAAACAAGATGATATTTGCAAACTTTCATTTTTACAAAAGCAATTACATGTAGTATATGGTAAAATATCCAAATGCTTCTTGCTAACGGTTTAGACTGGTAAAACTGGAATATTGTATCAACTGCAGCCCGTCTGGCATTCTTGAACGTTTTCCATAAATTGAAGTTTGCAGTTTGATCACCGTTGATCGCAGTGAACTTGCTGCCTTCCACCATATATGTTACCGACTATAATAATGACGTCACAATAGATTATCCCGACGTCATTGAATGAGGGAAACTCCTGTTTACGCTATATTTGGGTACGACTCAACGTCAAAAGTGATTATGACGTCACATTTCAAGGGAGTTTTCCCCAATCTATTTTTGACACAGGTTACTGGACTCGCGAGAGGTATCTGGACTGAGTCCAGTAACCTCGCGTGCTTTTTGCCGCCGATTTCGGGGTTGATATCGCAGTTGATGAATACTTCTGAGAAACTTATTGGCCAATCAAAATTCAGCAAAAGCACCAGTCATATAATAATACTGTATCACTGTTAAGAGAGCGAGTATTTCAGAACTTAAACCATTACTGTTCAGAGAGTATTTCAGATCTAACAGCTGTTAAGAGAGTATTTTAGATCTAATAGGATTACTGTTTAGAGTGTATTTTAGATCTAACCGCATTACTGTTCAGAGAGTATTTCTGATCTGACAAGGACACTGTTAAGAGAGTATTTTTAATTTTGAATGATAATGATTTGTGTTCATTCTGTCATTAATGTTGATGATATGTATATAGCTCCCACAGGTCCTCCTCAAGTTTAACCAGCAGTCCCCTGGACAAGACTTCGGTAAAGAACTAGAACAAGGATTTGATCTACTACTGAACTCTGTGCCACTCCTGGATCTTACTGATGTCAGACTCAAGTGAGTACATGATGGAAAACATATCACAAATCATATGTATCCAGTGTTTATCAAGTCTTTTAATACCTTAATCCATGAACAAATTTTAAACAGATTTTCATGTAGTAAGTATCTAACATTTAATAAAGGAAAATGGATCATGTATGTTTTCAGAGTAGGATACATAAGACAGCCGATTCTTTAAGGTTGAAAATGTGTGAAGCAACTAATTCTATTTTCACAGTCCAACATCCAACAATGAACAGTACATCTCAAGTCCTGCCCTCATTGAGTTTTAAAAGTTACAGTTAAACATCTTTATACCAAACACCTTACAACAAATTCACGGTTAAAGGTTGTTATTTTTCATTCACATCATGGTTTCCTATGGTATATTTACAATATGTGTGTGTATAGCAAACTATGCTTATAATGAAGTTATTTTTAAGGTCCCTAGAGGTTCGTTATAACCGTGTTTTACTGTATAAGCATCTTAAAGATGCTCCACCGCTGACAAACGGTATTTTTTCACTATCAAAAACAGAGAGCAGACGTTTAGTATTTTTCTTCAGTTACAAAAGTTACTTATTTTACACCATTACCACCATTGAAAAGTTTGAGCTTCTAATTTTACTTCATAGTTAAAAAAAAAAAAAAAAATAAAAAATAATTAATTGCATCCCGAAAAAAAATCCATGGCACTATATCCAATATGTAATTGCAGTATGAGTGTGCATGCACCAAAGTCAAAATTTTATAATATTTTTTGTTAATCTAGTTACAATTAGGATTTCACAGTCCAACATAACAGTGAACAGTACATGTCTAAACCCTTACTTAGAGACTTTCATGAAAGGATCTGTTAGCAATTTCATTATAAGCTTTCCTAGTCCCTTTATTGGATTGAGCAGAGTCTTGAATGGCCACCACAGCCGCATGTTAAGAAACATAAACTTCTCCAGTACCACTCATGATTCCATTGAGCTGAAAACTGGTAGAAATATAGAGGAAAGAAAGTCAATAAAATCTGATATTTTTTCGGCTCTAGCAAATACTGTTGTGGGAAGTACGATGACCACTTTGTATTGTGAGTTTGTCCTAGAGCACATTTATATATCAGCTGGTGCCAAGGACGACAAATGACAACTGTTGGCTCTTTGGCCTCTTATTATATGCCCTTCTCTATATGACACTAATGATTCATATATCTGCCTCTAATGCATTATGCAGTTTGATTTATTTTGAAATAACTGCTGATTTTGACTCTGTAAGTTTGATCTTGCACTTGATTTCTGAATCTTTATATCTTTATCATAACTAATGCTGTTTCCTTTGCAGCTGCGAAGCACTTTTACAACTTATTCATGAGTGTATGAAATATGACCTGTTATCTAAGCCACAGATAGAACGACTACTCACTCGCAGGTAATACCATCTCCGGGTTTTTAGAATTTTTTTAATCGACAACGTCTTTCATTCTGATGTCTACCAAGTTTCGTTTGCCTTTATGCTATTTTTAACATGCCCGTAGTTGAAAACACTATCTGTACAATGCATTTGAATTAGTCATTTACAGAATATGATAAATATGTTGGGCCTCTTTAAGTTGGATAATATGAAATGTTGATTAATATATATGAACTTTTAATCAAGGGCTCTCTTTAAAATTTGAAAGTTGGTAACCAAAATCAGCCACAAACCCATAATATGAAATGTTGATTAAATGCACGGCTCCTAATAACTGGGGGAAGGGGAACAGCAGCTGTTTAGTCCAGTAAAATTTGGCAAGGGCGGGGCCCAGTAAATCCTTTTCTTGTTGAGTAACCACAATCAGCCACACAACCTCCTTAACTTTTATCCAAGTAAGATTTGAGTTACAGTACTTAAATTTTGGCTATGCATGGCACACACCTATATCTTGTAACCTAAATTCTTGGGGGACAGGGAACAGTCTTGTAAAAAGCAAAGTCCCCTATGCCACAAACATCCTTGGGGGAAAGGAACAACATTTTTGCACTAGTCGTGTACCATAGTCATAAGTTTCTCGATTAAATTTTTCTTTGTTTTCATACCAAATCTGGCTTTCTGATTGGCCAATATTTTTTTTGCATACCGCTATGAAAAAAAAAATTCTGAGAATGGCGCGAAACCCCGACGTTATCGTGACGTCACAATAGAGACATTGACGTTGCGTATTGATCGGAAAAAGAATCCCTTGAAAAACCACTATAATGTTACATTTAAACATACTTCATTTTATCAAATAGAGTATAAAATTAATTATAAGTATTGATGTCACTATTTTTTAATTTTATCGGGGTATGAAAAAAAATGTTTGCAAACTTTTGTGAGAATCCGCTACGCGGATACACACAGTTTGCAAACAATTTTTTTTTCATACCCCGATAAAATTAAAAAATAGTGACATCAATGCTTAAGTGAAAATGTAACTTTACGATATTTCATCCCAATTTTGTCGTAGGAGGAACGAATCAGCCAAACCGGCAAAGAACTCCCAGCCAACCACTCAGCCCAGTGCCAGCCTTATCCTGCGTGCTGAGAGCACAGTTACAAGCATACTGAAGGTATTTTGGGATGGACAGATTTATTTCTGAATGATTTTAGACAGACTGACTTAACGGAGCAGCATGAAGCTCTCATGCTATATAGAGTATTGTGATATTATAAGACTTCCCTGAATGTTTATAGTGTTGTCCTCACGAAATATATAATCAGAAAGATATTCAAGCTCTGATAATCAATTCTAAAATGTCAATACCAAAATTTCAAATAAAAATGTGACTTTCTGATTGATTTTTTCCCTTGATAAATGAGAAGGGGTTTTCTATCATTTTGATATTTTAAAAATGTGTGATTTTTGTTATTGGCAATTTGTATAATTTATTACAAAAGTAACCTCGGTAAAGATTGCTAATTTGAAATTTGAAAATGTGAAAAAGTAAATTAACATTCTTTAATTAGCAGGTTTGTTTTGTTAAAATTATCAATTAATATGAAAAAGATTCCTAGCTAGGTTATTAATTTTGTAAATGTTTGTCGATGTTGATATTTTGATTGATTATGAGCTATTATTTTGTTTTGAGATGCTGTTTATTCTGTTGAATGTCAATATTCTTCCATGAAATGCTTGCCTTGACCTTTGTAGATTTTTTTTCTCAATATTGCAGTAACTTTTTGTTTTATAATGCTTTGGACAGACAAAATGTTATTCTCTCTTTTTTAATTGTTGACTTATCTGCTCCTGAATTCAGGCATTCATACTTAAATCGTAAATTTGTAAAAATTAAATCTTAATTTTAGAGAAACAAAAAAAAATGACATAATTTTCTTTATAGTATACCAAACAGCTGATTTAAATGTTAATGCCTACTCAAGGGAAGATAACTCCAAATTATGAAAAGATGGAATACAGAATTCCCTGAGCCTGACTGCTTATTATTTCCTGATTTATGCTAAATGTGTAACAGCTTCTGTCAATTTGATCTTTTTTCTGTTTGGTGTATTGGAAAATCATTGGCCTATTAAATATTTCTGGGATTTAAAAATGTGTACTGTCAGTAGATTTTATTAATTTTTAATTAGATAAGAATTAAATTAAAAGGATTTAAAGACTAAAACTCATGGACATGCAGGGAGAAATAAGATAAGACTCAATCATATTTGTATCAGCCGATTATCATACAGCTCATCAGCTGAATATATACTCTTTTTTTTTCTGTAATGAAAAAAAGCCTAATATCATTGACAAATCAAGTTTCTGTTTGGGGTCCATTCATGCAAATTTTACTTCAGGAAAAATTTAGGGTACTTTTGATTTTGGCACTAATTTATTTTCTATTTGATGCTTTTCATTTTCACACTATAATTACCTACTGTCAGTGTTCCGTGTGTAGTCTGATTGTGTAACTTGAACACTATCGCTCATATTGAGTAAAATTGACCAATCACTGAAGCTATATCATGTAACAACTTCATACATATTTTAAGTAAATCTTTTGATGACTGCTTATTCTACATTTTCATGGGAAAAAACATGCCTTGTGCTTCTGGTCAGGTGTCAGAGATTATTCTTTGGGGTACTCAGACTTTCTCTAAGAATCCTTTCTTCAAGGTCTCTAATTAAAACAAACCTGGCATGTCCTTAAATTACCTTTGATTTTAATTAAGCATCAATATCACTATATTTCAATTTCATCAAAATATACAACAAAAACAACAATATTAAAATTGGTTGTTCTTCTTTCAGATTATTTCTCTGCTCTTATATTTACTTATTTTCACTTAAATCTAAATCAGACAGTCTTAGTCTTTTTAATGCTTTAATTAATAATCAGAATTGTTTAGGGTTTCAATAAAACTGTCATTTTCAGATCTTTGTATCTAAATGATGTCATACAATTGTTTGTTTTTATGTCACATGCTTTTTATTTTTTATTTTTTAGTTCATGAACCAAAATATAATTTCATAAAATAAAATAATCATACTTTTGCAAAAGTTTTTTATCCCAAATACTCTGGAAAGTTAATACCACATCAATAATTTTAGCCTTCTTAGAAAAGTTTTGGAATTTCAGAAGCATAAATCACCCAATAATGTAACAGGTCATTTGATTGGCTTATCTGATTTCAGATCCCTGTAAAACCAAATGTGATTGGTCAGTCTGTCTCTGCTGCACCCTGTAGAAATGCTTGTTTGCAGTGAAGTCCATTCATTTTGTTTCCTTTCAGACACTGGAAGAAAAAGTTCCTTATGACAGACCTGGTAAAGAGCCTCATGTAGGTTACATATATACTAACTGTATAGATTGTACAGTCCAGCTGGCGGTGTGGGGAGGATGGGACTGGGAAGGGGGTGGGTGGGGCGGGATTATCATTTCAGTATATTGCAGCTCTCAATACTTTTATACAGACAAGGATGTCGTCTAGAGCTACAAATGGGGGTTCCGAGATACCTTCGACTACAAGTACGATATACCATTGATAAATTATTCCACCTTCTGGTGATTGAGGAGTTACACAAATCATGCCTAAATACTATGTTGATCTCCGGAAGATAGGACTAATAGACGGTAAATCGTTCTTTATCCATGTTGTTTTAGTATCTCGAAACCTATGTATTGATGCCTATAAAGTCTAGTGGAGCAAAGTAAAAATCTCGCCAAAGGTGATTTACAAATTTTCATTTCTTGCATTTCACCAGATGATTTTAATGTTCCTTACCTAGCTAATAGGCAATGTATCAAGATTAAGATCACAGCCAGATACATTTGTTTTACATATACAAATATGGTGGTCTTCTCAAGAGAA
This sequence comes from Argopecten irradians, assembly GCF_041381155.1. Taxonomy (NCBI): domain Eukaryota; kingdom Metazoa; phylum Mollusca; class Bivalvia; order Pectinida; family Pectinidae; genus Argopecten; species Argopecten irradians. The sequence goes on from NC_091135.1 coordinate 6,829,844, forward strand.
ATTTACCTGGCAATTGTACAGATTGTGAAATTGACGTCTTTGTGAGCGGTAATATAGATATTCAGAACTTTGTTATGCTTGTGATGAGCAAAAATAATATATGATCATGCATCTATATGCATACAATAATTAGAAAGCTTAAAAAATCATAGAAAATTATAGCCATGTGATTCACTTGCTCCACTAGGACTTGTAGGTACCATTTTGTAGGCAAACATTCGTTCTAGGGTGGGGGTAGGACTACAAGTGAGAGCTGTACGGGTAAGGGACAGCTGCTGGGAGGAATTATAGTACGAGAAGTAAAAAGAGGAAGGTTTTTGATTTATAGAGGAGTTTGCCTGAAAGAGAACTTATAAAACAAAAATTTTCATATCTTGAAAGATGCCATTTAACCTGAATATAAAAACACAAATATATATAAAGTACAAGTAAAGCCACATGTTATATATTTTTATTTGCCTATTTTCTCTTTTAAAACCAAACACTAGCGCCATTCACCAACACAACTTACTATCCAACTTCTGATATGACTATAGTAATTTATAATAATCATATTGCTGGTTCATTTTGTGATTCTGGCTTAATGTGAGAAAATGAAATTTTTGTGAAATTAAAATTTTGCCATTTAGCAACGGAAGTACAGTAAAACCTGTCTCAACGACCCCCTGTAATCAGCAACTTCCTGCCTTATGCAACCTAAATTATTCTTCCAAAGATATTTACTAAATATTAATTGACCTTTATTCAACGACTCCCTGCCTAATGCGATGATTTAACCATAACCTACTTTTTTTGGATTCAGTTATTAGTTTTAAAAAAACTACATGTCGTGCGAAATTCTGATTTAAATATCTTTGCATTGAATAGTACCTGCTATAGTATCCAATGTCGGACTTCCTGATAAATTACCGTACAGAGTTTTTCGAACTTCATAATTCAACCAGGATATTTTGTTTTTTATGAGACTGTCGGCCTCAATGGTTAGTATTTAAAAATAAGGGGGTGGGGTGGGAAGGCCAATGTGACATTAAAACAAAACAAATGGATGATGTCACCAATTTTGATGGCTGAATGACATCACATTTTTTTTAAAGTACATAAATTTAAAGTACAATGATTTATAAAAAAAAATACAAAAAAAATCAGGTAGACATATATTTCATCAAATTAAATATTTGTGGAAATAAGAAGCAATGCAATGTAAGTGTATAAAGAGGATATAAGTTTGTACAGAGTTTATAAGTGTATATACTAATATACTGCAGTAACACTACAACATAACACTAGAGAGAGGGATAAACTGGCAATCAGTAATTACAGTTATAGGATATTTGGCTCCCGATAAATCTGGGAAATGTTGCAATAACTATAATTATAAAATTGACAATTTTCTTTTCTAACACTTTTTTCGGGACTTTGAACTATTCTTTTTTGTTCTGCAATGATGTTTCAATAGAATTCTTGTTTATCTGTTGGTTTCTCAATTCTCAGTCCTGCATGCATCTTTGGTATTAGTTTGGTGATAAATTAATCTACTTAATTCATTAATAGTAATGATTTGTTTGACCTGGTTTGAGGAAATCATTACATGTGCATTACATGTACAACGTATAGGCAAAATTATCTGTGAATTTAGCATATCAAGTAGCATGTAGAGTGTGTCTTGTATCCTATGAGGACAATGCCATCCTGAACATCTTTTGTCTTGTCATCTACATACATAGTCTAATTTTAAGGATCCTGCATCAGATAGATAGATATCTATATATAGATCATGTTTGGCTATCTGTCCATCTGTCTATCCACAATTAGTTTCTGGAGATTTCCTTGAAAACCAATAAGCCAATTGTTTTAAGTCATATTTTTCGGGTTAAACATTTAAAATATTGAAAGAATTTGAAACAAAAATTCCCCTTGGAAAAGGTCAATACTTATAAATACACATTGTCATTAGAATAGGGATAAAACAAGCAATTTACTTTGAAGTCAGTATTTTACAAGATAGCTTGATGAGAATATTTAAGAGTATGACAATTGTTAAGTGCTTTTGTTTTATCAACTAAATTTTCTTACAATTTCTTTGTCCTTAAACAATTCATAACATATACTATCATACTAGTATTTAATTGGTCGGGGCCATATTATTGCTATTAATGTAAAAAGATAATCGGTTTCTGCATGTACATATGTATGTAAGCTTGAATTCCAGTAGGCTCATCATTTGTAAATGCCTGTCAGTAGAGTGCTTGTTCCTTCATTGCTGAAAAACTTAATATGCTTGCTTGGAATCGCTTTATATATCTCAAGGTCAAGGGTTCAAGGTCAAAAGCTATTTCACTGATAACAATTAGATATATCTAAATTCACACTTAAGGTCTACTTATAGTCATTTTTTCACCATTTTGATTGATAACATTACACTGCTAATTGGTTGAATAAGATATTAAGATTATTGATGATTTTGTAAATAACTTATGTTCATGATTTTCTCTTTCTGTCCTATAGACACTTGACGCCGACTGCTCTAAAAACCAGGATGCACTGATGGGTGTTCTTTGTCAGATGCTCTCCGGCAAAAGCTTTGAACTCATCTTGGCTGCTGCAGCTGCAACTGGGGAGCTTCAGAGTTTTGCAACTAAACTCATTAAGTAAGTACCAATCGCATGGTCAAAGGGTACATGTACTCTCCTTTTGTGCTGATGCATCTGTGAATGTGCTTTCTGACTAAAAACACAAAATTATAATATAAATAAATGTATATACGGTATATATACCGTGTTCGACCTAATGACGGACAGAGCGCTTTAAAAATTGAAGCAATTAAAGGAGCACTTCATAGAAACAAATTAGTCTTTGAATGAATTATTCTACAAAGTAAGCCTTGAATCAGTTTGCTTAGGAAATCGGTAAGGAACTCCACACAGTTTTCATATTTTCAGTCTGCATTAAATTCAAAGTAAGTGAAATTGAAGCCTAAAAAACATGGAGGGCGCCTATAGGGATACTTGGCCTGCACATGATCTTTTCCTGTCTCTTTTACTGGAACTGCATTCTGGGAACATGAGTTAATTAAAAAATAAAACTATTTTTATATGTTAAATAAAATTTACATTATGTACTTATTTCAAAGTAGAGAAAGCTTTTCTTGCTTCTACCTAGTTTCATTCTGTAAAAGTCATAAGCTATTGTTTTTGATTGTAGGATTAACGAGTTTGCTAAGCAGAGCCAGGGTGAGGCTGGGAAGGCGGCTCAGACTCGAGTACTGCTGTTTGATATCTCATTCCTAATGCTCTGTCATATTACCCAGCTTCATGGCATGGAGGTATCTATATAGAGAGATAATCTTTTCTGGCAAAGAAAACTGTTTGTGATGGCAAACAATTCCAAGGATATTATTTGGTATTCTGTAACAGGTCTAACAATGCTAATTACTGGGTATATTGGGGGTTTTTTTTCATTACAATATCAAAGAAATATAATGAGTTCTTAAATCGAAAAGCAAATTATAATTTGCAATTTAATAAATGAATCTCTACCTTTCATGGAGTTCTTTTACTGATATTATCATTTAATTGGAAACTTTTTGCAAAGAATGTCAGTTAATAAATCCAGGGAAGAAATGGTTTCTTAAAAAAAAGACATTATTATATCATTATACACAAATTATTATTTTTTTGAGTTTTTGCAATGATAAACATGATGAACTCATGAAACATCCATCATAACGCTGGAACAGATCTTTTCACAGATGATTTCTGTGACGCCGGAATATGCAGACTCATTCTTCATCCAGTGGGCCCAGAGATGTCTGCCTGAGGATGGCCGTTACAAGTGTGTGGACAACTACAGTGGTACGGACCAGGCTAAGGTCGATCTCCTCCTCAGTCAACTTACAAGGGGCGACGAGATCAAACAAAGGTGAGTTATAGAGGTCATAGGTCAGGGTAAATTTTTAACAAAGGTCAGAAGTCAAACAATGAATCAATGTAGAGGTAAAACAAAGGTGTATTTTAGAGGTCATTGTTCAGGGTAAAAGTATAACATAGGTCAGAGGTCAAACATGAATCATTTTAGAGGTCAAACAAAGGTGTGTTATAGAGGTCATAGGTCAGGGTAAAAGTATAACATAGGTCAGAGGTCAAACATGAATCAATTTAGAGGTCAAAGGTGTGTTATAGAGATCATAGTCAGGGTAAAGGTAAAACAAAGGTTAGAGGTCAAACATTGAAATTGGACTTGAAATGAAAATTAAGTAGGGATTTAAATAAAGAACAGCACACAGGTCAAACATGAACCATATCATGGATAAAAAAGAGTAAGGAAATGTCCTTACAGAATTTATTCTTTATTTCAATGGTCATTTTCAATCTAAAATTTGAATCAGGGTAGAGGTCATCCACCAGTTAGTAAGGTTATCAGTATGGATGTCAAACCAAAGATCAATCCAAGGTCACTATGATAGTGGTAAAATACGTAATCATAGGTCAAATTTTAATTCTGGATGAAGATGTTAGAAAACAAGACTCTTTAAAGTAATTAAGGTATGTGGAATCTTTTGATGGTTAAAGAAACAATATGTTGTAACATATGAAGATTTTTAACATGGATAACTAATACCATGGAACAATTTTAAAGGTATAACTAATTTAACACCAGAATAAACAAAATTATGTTTGATACACATTAATACTATACTGTTTGTGTTCCAGTTTGACAAGGTGGCATGAGATCTGTCTGAATGCTCCATTTGCCATTCAAGAAGTGTTATTTGCCTGGGAGCATGGAGCTCTGGGTTCTGATAATGTCAAGGTAAATTACAAGTCATAACAAAGATAAAATATGTACACTTTATGATGAAAGGGTAGCTGCAATATGATCATAAAAATGTACATGAAAATTTAATTTTTTTATTAAAAGCTATAGTCTATCACATCACCATCATTCCCATGTATCATGTGTTTGGTGTCCAATTAAATTTAGTTTTACGGTCTGAATCTGCAATGGTAACTACACAACACATTCTCTAAATCAATTGATATCCTAATCCAATAATATTAGACATCGATATTGAAAAACTTCTGATCGGCAATTAGACACGACAGAATGATCAAAAGTGTCTCGTTGTGCTTTACCTCTAATCTTGTCGGAGTAATGATATCCCCTATCTCGACAACAAGTTGTTTGTATAGAGCGTGCATAAACTTTGTAATTGTTTAGTTTTTCCACACAAAAGTTGATTGAATCATTTTTGTTGTTTGACTTTGTTGGTAGCCCTTGAAATGCTTGAATACCTGACATGACACGATGATTTGTGTGTTACTCTAGGTGATATTGGAGAGATGTCAGAGCCGTATGTGTAGTATACCAGTGGTGATGTCCGCCTGGCTGTGCAGCTACATGAACACGGTTGGAGATGACGCAAGGGAGAAACCATTACAGATGCTGCAGAGGCTTCAAGTCAAAATTAACTCCCCTGATCCAGAGATCTACTATGTGGAGAGGTGAGGATTAGCTGTACAAGGCTCATACCATAGATGAAAAATATTCCAAATAATCTTCCAAATATAAAATTGCAAATAATTTAGATAGGATAAAAACACTTTTCATTTTATTAGCTGTGTTAAATACTAAATTCATTGAGAAAGAATATTTAGGTTTGTATTTACTATATATATGTAATCATACAATAAATGATTAATTTAATCCTTGGCTTTCTTCTATCAATCACATGTAAGTAAAAAGAAAAACTATTGCAATTAGTGAAACCATGACATCACAATCACTGGAAGGTAGGACTACTCGATGGTAAATTATGCTTCACTTACGTCGCTTTGGCATCTCGAAATCCAGGGTTGTTCCATATCTGATTCAGCATTGATATTCTACACAATCCAAACTACCTTTCTAGGTCACATTTGATGGGCATTATCCTAAGGAAGATGGTGAATGACATCCTGCCGACCCACATGAAGGACATGACAATGCAGTTTATCCCGCCAAACTCTGTACCGAGTGAAGTGATGGAGAAGTGCCTACAGGGCGTGATGAACAAGGGCTGGGTAGATCTGAAGAGTGTACATACTCTGGAGCAGCTTCTCAATCTATGTGGATCTGACTGGTTTTGTGATCGCGCTATCCTGGTACATGACCTTTATCTGTGTTGTAACTTATTAATTTGATAACAGTTGTGAAAAAAAACATTATATAAACTTATAATCACTCTTGTTATGTTGGCCGAATGTGTAAGGTGTCTCAACATTCTACCACTAGTCTTCATTCTTTATGTTGCAAATTTAAAATCTCTTGCGAGAAGTTGTAAGGTAGTTTGTTTTCTTTGAATCCTCATCACCAGGTTTCTTTCACTTCCAAAAGCTGGGCACATCCTTCAATAAACTATTCGGAACACCTTAATCACTTATACACCACAGTATACATGTTCTATTTGTCTAATGTTCCGTTCTCTTTGTACAGCACATGTTAAGCAGTAATCGCCTTGAGGATTTGACCCAGGCTCTCGGCCTTTTGTTTGCTGTGTTCCATCTAGACCTGGAACACATCACTCTGAGCTTACTACTCCACACTGTACCAAAGCTTCTCCAGTCAGCAGATAAACAGCAGCTACTGACAGACCCGCGTGGATACATACTGGCCAAGGCGTGTGTCTTATGTATAGTGGCTGCCCAGACTGCCCGAAGTGTAGCAGGAAAGGGTAAGTGGACAGTGGTCAGGTACACTATAGATCCGATTGCTGATAAGTCAGTGCAAATGATGGTAGTCAAGAATAAGCATTGTCTTTGAATGTTTCAAGAAATTATTCTGAAAGTTGAAGACAATGAGTAACTTATCGATAAAGATGATGACATGATAAAATTGAGACCTTGTGATAGTGTTTTAAAATAATTGAGGCTTGGGCCTAATTAAGGGTATTTGAGAACATCAACAAAACGGTCAATACAGTTCCAGTTGTCAGAGTAAGGGCAAATAGTTTCTTTGTATTTTTCCCCCTATTGTTTTATTTACCTTGATATTTACTTTTTTGACAGCCTCAATGTCCCACATACGGAGAGGTTATAACAAACGCTCAAGGAAGGAGATGGAACTAGAGGTACAGTACTGGATACATTTCTGTGACCTCTGATCCATATGTGTAACACTTTTTACCTAGAGCTATGAACTGTTAAAAGTTGAGGTATTGATCTCAGACATTTCTTATTTTGGAAAAATATGTAATACTCAAGATTTGTTTTATCAAATATTGAGCATGGTAACATGTATTAAACTCTATTATAGTTTGAATTTAATTATATTGTCTCTATCAATTAATCAGAACCTCGACGAGCAGGACTCCCGACCATTAAAAAGAATGAAGACGATGGAACCCCAGCTAACCCTAGACTCCGAGGGCTTCAATCTTGGTATGTTACATTATTATAAAACAATGATGAAGTTACACTCATCCCAATACTATCAATTATGGTAGCAATGAAGAGAGTGCCTGTATAGGCTTTGCCTGTTGCCAAGTTCCTATTGTCGCTATATATCTGCACATTTAAATATATCTGAAATCGAAACGGCTGCAATGAACTTAATACTTATACTTAAGATTTTAATTTTTACCTGTTCTTTATGAATGGTAATAGGTATGTTTTCTTCTTTTGTTTCAGACTTTCTTACTGCCAAAGATGATGGTGAGGCTTCTCCTGTCATAGATACAAAGGATCCACTCAACAAGGCTTTAGGTAGGGCTTAATTCAAACACTTGGAATGTATTATTATTAGTATTTCATCACTGTATTGTGTAATAAAGAAGTATTCTGATATTCTTATGCTGTCACCAGGAAATGGGTGGTACAGTGGAACCTCCCAAAACCGAACCTTCTCAAAAACCGATCACCTCTAGAAACCGAACATGGATGTCATGTACGGAATGAATTCCTTCCTCTTTATTAATAGTATATAAAACTTCCCAAAACCGATCCCTCCCAATTCCGAATACCGGACCGATTTTGAGATCGGAATAGTCAAATGTAACCAAAATACACTTCTGAAAACCGGCCTTACCTGAGCGACACCGATAGATTGCATTGAGGTCTGATCAACCGACCGTGAAATACACACGTACCTGTACCATAGTTGTTGCATGCCATGTCCTTGGGCATGTATACAGATGTGAAGGCTATAGGTACACGGTAATTATACCCGAGATGGTGGTGTAATTATTTAATCATGTCTATTGTTTAGATATCTCACGAAGGTCTACCATGTGCACGCGGTTTTGTGTACTGTAGGAAAACAAACAGAGCTAGTAATAAAGAGAAAGTTTCATATTTTACGTTTTTTTTATTTACATATGTAGTTGTCGGATAACGTAAAATATCTGTGTGAAGAAGCCGAAGCCATGTATTGTTTTAGAAAATGACTATGTCATATAATGACCGGCATCGACTGATCATCGTGTAATTAGATTCTTGACGTAACTGGAAGCGATCGGCAGTAGGTTACGTCAGACGAGAACATCCCCAAGAACATTCACGCAACTAACTAACTAAACTACGTTTATAAGCGGTAACAAAGTCAAGTTTGCTGTAATCCATTCCTTTTTAAACGGTGCACTAGTGTAAAGAACGACTTTTGATCGATTAAATCCGGATCGTGATGATCGGTATTCGATTCACTTCTCCAAACCGAACCCTCTCTAAACCGGCCTAAATTATATGCACCGACCATGATCGTTTCGTCACCAGGAAATGGGTGGTATCATTATATTTGTTAACTATAATGGTCGCTTGCTTTCATGTCCTTTCCCACTTTGACATGTAGCTGTTGGGGCATTTATCTCTTACAGATATTTCTAATCACTGAAAGAAAACTGCTACATTGATGTTTTAGAAATTTAACATAATGCAGTTTATGTTATGAAACTACACATGAAAATTGATTCTTCAACAATCCTTGTTTGATCCTGATTGTTTGATGTTTACAGCTAACCTGATGCGTCTGATGAACGCCATCACCCACAGTACGATGATAAGTCCACGTACCAGCTTCATTGTGGCATTTATAGAGGAGAGCATCAAATGTGGTGGACAGTACTCTCAGTACATTCTGCAGTTTATACCCCCACAGATGGTGAGTGAAGGATTTATTCTCTCTCGCTGACAGCAAATTAGTGATTGGAAAATATGAATATTATGGATCAGTTATAATATATAAGATTACTGTGGTTTTGATAGTGACAGGTAATCATTTTAACTGTTTAATATTTCTAGCCATACCATCCTTCATAAACAGCCAGCCATGAATTGGGGAGAGGGAGGAGCAGACAATATTTTTTCTCATGTCTGTCCCTTTCTGCTATGTATTATGGAGAAAGAAGATCTATGTGTCTTACACTTCAAGTCTTATAAATAATTCTTGTAATCATAATTTCTCTGAATGTTATGAATTCAACTCATAAAACCTTCATGTGTATTTCTGATAGTCATTAGTTGTACATGATTGATCAACTTTGGATTTATAAGATATAATAATTAACAAGCAGACACAAATTTTAATTTTGACTGTTTGGAATCTGTACCTATAATTCCCTTGGACGTTTGTTGTTATTGATCAACAGTGTTTTGAAATAGATGAATTATAAAGTTTTGTAGATAGATATTGATGAGGGATTTGTATTTGACTTGATGATGAATCACTTTTGAATTGATGTTGTTTTGTTTTTTGTTTCCAGCTGTCTCAGATAATGAAGAGTATCCCGGGAGTGTTTTCTAACCAACAGATTGTCCACATTTGTGATCTGTCCAACATCACCGGTCGCAAGGTGGCTGCCAAATGTGTCTGTCAGAACTCTAAAATCCGTCAGGATTGAGACTGTAGACTGTCATTGATGTTTGAATTAATTCTGATCAGGATGCTGTGAACAACTTAAGATGTGAATTCTTTATGTGTCTGCTAAAACTAAAAAAAATAATCATAATTGAGGCAGTAGACAAAGTTGTTGGTGTTGGACTTCTCCTAAGGTGTGGCTCATACTGTTTGTAACAGGAGGGACACCAGCCATTCTATCCTGTGACCTTCACAAAGGTCAAGTTAGATTCTGATCAAGGTGGATCATTATAGACTGGAGACTTTGCCTATATAAACTACGTAATGTGCAACTCAATTTTGACTTTGTAGGCAAATGAGTGCTATATTGAGGTTGGCAATAGGAGTAGGAGTGCTTAAGTGAGGCTATGAATGTGTCAGAATGTGTATTTGAAAAAGTTGTATAAATGAAACTTTGGAATAAAGGTTTAATTGTAGTATCAAAATTCTTTACCTAGTTTAAGCGATGCTACAGGCTAAAAATTTAGTTTTAATTAATATATTTGTATGAAACTCTTTCATCTTGATACAACACCAGGTATTGACTAATACATAATTATTTTTTCCCCAAGATTTCTCTCTTTCTCAGAAATACTTGTCACGAGACAATGCAAGATCAGCATAATTGCTTGTCGAACTGAGTCTAGTATTATATTGAAGCAGAGTATAACGCTAGTGGAGTTTCCTAGATTCACCTACAGCTTAAGGTTGACATTCTGTATTGGAATTCCCAGGGTCTTACATGACAAGTGGAATATCCCATGGATTACAAGGAAAATCCAGGAAGATTGAAGAGATTTATCTTGTCTCGTCAAGTAAGCTTAACAAATTTCGAAATGCCAGTTATTGATTGTTTAACAAATTATTCATTGAATCTGTTTTTCTCAAGAAATCTTCGTAATATGATGAGATTTATTTTTCTTTTTTAAATCAATAACATTTTCAAATATTTTTTTCCTGTTGAAAAGATTCTAAATATGATTAAATATGTAATGCTGTAAGAGTTATCTCCTAATACATGTACTTTATTTCATACCTACGGGTGTAATACTGGCTAGTCTAGGCAATACACTCATGCTGTCTGAGGCTGTATTGCATGGTTACCTATGCAATAAAGCCTTGTCACTCACAGCCTCAACGAAATTTCTATTTCTTCAGTAAAATCTAAACATTTTTTTTCAAACTTGACTGATTTTACTATAAAAGATGCAAATAACAGAGTTTTTGTTGAAAATATCACGTATGAAAAATTGACTTTCAGCTGTGGATTTCTTCGAATTTATTTCAAAATTGCGGGATGTTATAGTTGTAAAATTGCAATAAAACGTTGAGGTATGAAAGAAAAATACTCTTTCATAAGTGGATATGAAAGGTAGGGATATTCTACCCTCGGAATCACAAAATGTTGCAAAACCCGCGGCAAGCCCGGACGGGTTTTACATTTAGTGACCCTCGGGTAGAAGATCCCTATCCTTCATATCCACACATGAAAGAGTCTTATGATATTTCTGTTAGTATTACCTTAGCTTGACCGTAAACCAGTTTATTTTCAAATGCAATTAAATTTGTGTATTTTGCAGTATTGTATATTAGAAATTGCGAATAATCAATTGTCCAAAAAAACGTTTTGAACACTGGTACCATTGAATCATTAAAAGTGAAACTCGCAAAATCAAATCACTGTGAAAAAGATGTTGGGCATGGAAACATGATATAAAGTTAAGTTGGTTTGTAGTACTTCATACATGGTACATACATGTTGGGGGATGATACTGTATTTCTAATTATGGTCTTATGTTATTTCAATCATAGAAAGGAAATGTTGTACAATTGAATGTTTTATATACACCGTAACTTTCATAAATCGATTGTCACTGGGACCAGAATATTAGGCCGGTATAGCCTGCTTTCCAGGTCATACAGGTATTAATTAATGTTTATAAATGGAGGAAAATGTCATACGCTTACACTGGAAAAGAGAGGGGTCCGGATCAGACAAGCGCTGGTTTTGACAAGTTATACTGTATGTATACATGTGTAAGAAATAAAAGTATGGTTAATCTTGAGTACATGACTCAACAGGCCTTCATTATATAAGCAATAGGCAGTATGTATCATACTGCAGGTTGTCCTAAAATGTGACAAAAAAGGAAGATGTAAAGTGGCGTTGACATATCGAGTCTTAATAATGACTTTAAAAAGAATAAAATAATGATAAAACATGCTTTTGTGTTTGATTGTTTTAGTTCCTGTGATAGTTTCTGTCTTAGTCTATAAACGGTGGGTGATATGAAGAAATTTCATACACTGAACCAAAGTTGATAAAAGTACAACAAAAAACGTGAAGTTTGAGTTTTTTGAAAAAATTCAAAGGACTAGAGACCTAGGCCTGTATCATCCTGTGATGAAGGGCTATCAAGTTGATTCAAACTAGAACTGTTACCAAACTGGACAATTAATACCCCTACTGCAAAAATTTAGTAATAACTCCATAAACAGGGGACCTTGAACTTAATTTATCACAGGTACCAAATAGGCTAAAATCGTTGAACGATTTCTTATAAATGACTATAAGAGACCTGATATTGGACCTGTAGCATACTGAAATAAAAGGCTACCAATTTTGTTTAAATGAATGACCTTGAAATTCATTCAAGGTCATGGTCTTAAAATAGGCTAAAAAACTAATATGATTGTCAGATTACTTATTCAGTTTAAGGGAAGTCAAAGATACTGGCCCGATTTACCTTTTGCTATTTCTTGTATCGTTTTCAGGAACTTACATTAGCTTCATGTATAGGTAAACATAACAACGATCGCGAGCACATCACATTTTTGGAGAATGTCCAATTTTGTCTCTCTTTCACAGAAACCCATTGAATCGTTTCATGATTTATATGAAATAGACTGCATTGAAAGTGTAACTTTAGACACTGTATTACATCAATACTGAGAACATGTTGTTATAATAATAATACTTAAGCTTGGCAGAGGCATCAAAACTAGGAGCTATCATCAACCTTGGCAGAGAAACATGTTCCAAATACGTCTAGTTCTGCAAAATCGGTACAGACAGTGAACTTCACTGCCACAGACGGAGGCAGCAAAGATATTTCACAAAATGGCTATATAGTATTCCATCACGTAATTGTGATTGTTCGATTTCTATATATATTTATTTATAATATTTCATTGAATTACACTGTACATGTACATGTTCTATTTTTATTATGTATCGTAATTAAACAGACCCGGTCAATTGTTATACCTTCTACATTATTTGAAGAATTTAAGGGTTATTGCAGAACAAGCTATATGGATATTAACATTCACCAATACTGACGAAATGTTTAGTAACTATAAAGGAGAATGTCTTGCACATCTTTATGTTATGATAACAGTAAACAACCGTCTGTATTCATTTTGCATTTGTCTCCCCGTCTAACAGGAACTATTCCTTCTTATTCTAAGATCGAACCGTCAATAATGACGATTTCCGATCTGGGATTTGGGTATGCGCAGGGGCGTGTGGAACATTATGTACGGTGTTGAAATTTAAGGATTTTTTTGTTAGTTTTTGTGCAGATTGAGATAAAAGGTATTGAGTTTAGTGTGTTGTGTGTGTTCCGATTCTGTATACAAAACCGTGCCGTATAACGTGTCATAATTCAATCTTACTTGTAACTAGAAGTCCCTCACGAAACTAGTATTTCACGGGATTCGATTTAATTAACTTGCCAGGGATAGATGTTTTATAGATATTACAGATGTACGCCAGCCGTGATCTCTGTACTCTTATCTCAATATATGATAAACCTTCGCGATTGGGTATTTTTGGGTTATATCTGTATAACTTAACACAAAGATATATTTAAAAATTAATCCATAAATGTCTTGTAGTCCAGTCAATTTTACGAAGAAATCATGTTAATCTCAGACTAAACTGTTCCTAAAGTTAACAACTGCCTAAAATATTGCCCAAACATCAGCGATTTAAAAAAAAAATATTTACAGCTGTGCCACAAGGGGATAGTTTTTGTCCTTTACCTTTCTAGCTCGTACGTTTATTGTGTAGGTTAATATTCTAGTAATAGTAATGTTCTTACGAGGACAAATGCTAAGAATAAGTCTTTGATAATAACATCTTTGAATATTCTATTAACACAAAGGATGTGTAAAATGTATTGTTTTTAACATTTTAGAACACTGACTCTGGGGTTCTTGTTCTGTACATGGCTTTTCAAGTGTGGTTATATTTCCTAACAAGTGTTGTCGCGTTTAAAGAGACAAAGAGTCGAACTTGCAATGACATAAATGCCAATGAACGTTTTTTATATATGTATATATCCTGCTATCCTGCTTATACATATTTATGCGTTAAAATAAAATCCACCGTATTCAATACCACAAGGGTAAAAGGCGACTAAATTTGAGATCAATCATGTCTAATTGACGACGTCTCACTCTTGTGAGCCAAGACGCAGCAAAGTGTATGAGAACATGTGTTGTTGATTCTGAGCACACAGTATATTGCAAGGAGGACGTCTGGTTTATCCGTTTACGTTTTAAGCTTTTTGACATACCTATTTTAATGTAAAATATACGTTGTGTTAAATGAAGGTAGCTTTCGAAATACCAAAATGAAGGGATTTTCCTAACAAAAAACATGTTTTGTCCTTGAATCGATTATCATTTGATATTACCATGACCTTATTGATAAATCGTTAAGACAAAAATGAAGAGTAAATGAAAACACATACACACGTGGAGTTTATTGTACATTTATTTATTTTAATATTATAATATTCGTAAATCGAGTTTCGATTACATCCGTTGGAAGCAAACTACATTGTACTCTCTTCAATCACTGATTCATCAAATTCAATTTCATCGTCGTCATCGTCGTCTTCACTGGATGAATAAGATCGATCGTCTTGTGAGTCGCAAATAGATGATAACAACGACGATGACGATGAATGTGAATCGTCATTGGGGTCTGCTGGTCCTCCGAACGCCGACGACGACGCAAAATATGACGAGTTTTCCAACAGTCCTGTTCTTTCGTTGTCTTTTCGTCCCTTATCCGTTCCTATGTATTTTAAAAGGGCACTGTTTTCGGCCTTTCGCTCACTGTCTTCCAGGTTCTGTGCTGCAGCATCACAGAATGCGGCATTGTTTAAACCGGAAGCGGAAGTACCTGTGGATGCAGAGTGGGAGAGAGGATCTCGGTAGTTATTGGCTGATAGCTGAACAGCGTCAGAAGCCGATCTAGGCACACTTGGATCCGATGATACGGCTGCAAAAATAAAGAACATCTTAAGCTTGTAGTTCTAGAGTCAAGAAAACAGTTCACCTAGTTCATGGGTCTTTATTTGATTTTAAACCACAAAAACACAGCACAAATTACTCAAGAATAATTTAAATGACTAAAGAACTGTTAATAATGACAATACAATTTCACATAATGTTTGAGGAAGGGACGCCATCCTACTCTTCGATAGTAATTTACTGTATTTGCTCTCCTGAAGAACCTCAAAAGCTCATTTGTCATTCATTACGATGTTTATGTTTGAAGTGTTTAATGGCCAATCTGTAATGAACTATTAAATACTAAAGTACATGTACAATGTAGTACTGTGTTGTATCTCCTGTTGATTTGCTACGAAGCATTGCTCTTTAAACAACTCAGGCTTTGACAACACCAAGTTTAGATAACCTCTACTTAGCTTACACACAATACTTCAAACAGATATTGGTATGGTCGCCACATGGTGACGATGCGACTGAACCGGGATTCAATTCCGATATTTTCCGGAATGAGGCTGTATCGAGGATCGACTCAGTCAAGATATGTTATAAAATACATTGCTATTCTGTTTGTTATATTAAATGGCTGATGCTTTGCGAGTGCTTCTGTAATCAAGAATCTAAAATGATATATGATGCTGTCAGGTTCTCGATAATGGACACGAACATTGTATCTGTTCAGCATCACGAACATTCAACACTTAGCTTGTCATATAGTACAATTATATTCTTAACGCACAGTGTTATAGGCCTGGCTAATAGTCAGTTTTTATTTCGGCATGAAAACTAATTTATGACACACAACTAATACGTTATTTGCCAATGTTACCTTCGATATGCTTTTGCATCACTCTTGTGAATCATAATAAACAACCATACTAGTAAATGCAAATTCAGATAGGTTCATTTCGCCACCTTTCATTGGGTTTCCTTTAATGCATCCCTAGGCAATTCTTAACCTTAAATTTGCCTTTTAAATGAGAATTTTCTCCTCAAGTATAGAAATGACTTTTTTTCATTATGTCTCCCCTGACACCCTTCAACGTTTGGTTTTTAAGTTCAGCATTGGCTCCGTGAACGGTCACTTAGGATCATGACGTCTAACTACATGCTATTGTACTTTTAGGTATACTGACTCCAATATGTAATTCTGGGACCAGAATTGCACGTATAGAGGTGTCGGTATAAATATAAAACCTGTGTTTTGCCCGTTGGTTGGTTAGGTTTAATACGCTATTAACAGTAAGGGTCATATAAATAAATGGTAACGGCGACGAACGTGAATCGTCATTGGGGTCTACAGGACAAAAGAATTAGTCGTACGATACATGAAAAATAAGTTGTTATTTGTTTTTTGTTTTTTTAATTATCTGTTTGAAGAAGGGACGCCCTTCTACTCTTCGATAATGATTAGTTACTATATTTGCTCTCCTGAAGAACCTTTAAAGCTTCTTTGTTATTCATTGCGATGTTTTATTTTGAAAGTGCTTAATGTAATGTCCACGTCAATGAAACAGGTACTGAATGTTTCATTCCATATCGAACGTATGCTATTACATATGTTTAAAAGTCCAACTTACAAGTATTACATATCTTGGGATGTTAAAACCTGACTTAATAAAACCTTACAAATGTCTGTATGAAAAAGAACCACCTTGAATCAACTAGGTTTCAATTTCACAAGGCTCGAAAATGTCTCGATCAGGTATACAAACACTAGCTCAGAAGTTTGAACACTAGGTGAAAGAAAAATCACACGTAAATAGGCGTCAATGGAAATGTTACAACGAAGAGCAATATGTATTTATATGTAAAGGGCTTCCTATTATAGGGACAAAACCACCAATTACCACATATATTTCTGTTTTTCTAATAAAATATTTCTACCTTTACATTGGTGGACAGGTATTGTCTAATGTGTGTGACTTTTTATTTTGATAAGTGATGCACATTACTGTACTTGGTTTGGGTTTATCAAATTAACGTTCTAATACCAGACAGGGTCATTGGACCCGTCATGTTCAATCTTGAGAAGGAATGATCTGTAACGGATTTCTCTGAAATGACACTCATACTGCCTGACATTTTCAAGCATATTAGCATTTTGACGTTGTTTTAGCTCGTTGGTATTAGTTTAGTGTTGTACAGCGCTGGGTTTAATGTGCAATTTTAGATGTCACCTTTTTATCGATTTTTAAACTGAGAGCAAATTAAGAGTGAAGTATGACACAAGTGTTCCGTAATGTCGTTAGATAAGCATATAAAAAAGGTTTGGTATCGTGTGAAAGTCATCCTTTAACTTGAAATAGAGGAACATTAGCGCTACCATTACCTGAACTAATCGTTGGTACAGAAACAAATCTTTTCTAGATAAACACATGGGAATTACCATCCCTAGAAACTGTCTCGAGATAATGACACTAACGTTAATTTTGAAGCGGACGTGCTATATTTCTCGCCTTTGCTTTGGTTAATGTTCTCTACACAATGGAGGTAATTTAAGAGCAGTTAAGAAGAAAACTTGCATCTTAATCAGAATGGGTGAAGAAACCTATGCAGTATTCATGTGTGTTTGTGCAGGCTACATTGTTCACAGCCCATGTATGAATACGGCGGTTGAATTAAAAAAAAGGACAAGGCTAACGAAGTTTTGTTTGTGGGTAAACCTGCATACTGTAAATTAGGATATTTTGGATGTAGTCATATTTTTGTTTTATTCGGCGTTTGGCATGAACTCGCCAAAATTTAACACACCAAAATTTGGATACGTATTTATTTGTTTGTATTGAACGCACAATACATCTACATACCATTTATTAGGTACATGTGTGTGAACACAATCTCTAAGATAAATTGCACGTTACATAAACAAACACATAAGGTGTGTTCTGTCAAACAGGAAAAGTTATCTGTGCGAGTCTTTCTTTTGTGCAAGTACATCATTATATATGTGACTATTAATAGCTTCTATTGAAGACATACATTACAGAGGATTGTCTATGTATCGATATGGCTTCAAACTAATCATGCATGTTTTGCATTCAGGCAGCAAAAAGCCAGACAGATACATGTAATATAAAATCTACAATTCCAAAGTTTTTTTCCAAATATAGTCAGAACAATTTGTTTTAGTTCTTGACGCGATTTGGTTTAGTGGTATATCGTTGGCTGTCGTATCATCATTACTTTGAGCCCTTTTAATGCCGATGGTTAAACCAATATGTGTACAACTGCGTGATATGGATACAGTGTTGTATGTGTTTTGAAAGACTGCGGGTAGTTCGTGTTGCGCCTATTTTTAAGATTGTAAATTCTTGTCCATTTTAAAGTCCTATATCACTGAAGCATACTGCCAAAAGACTAGAATAGCAGACATTATCCTGTTACATATTATTGACAACGGGCAACCCACTTGTTGTATCCCTTACATGGTAATTACCCAATATCCTTATAGGATTAGATAATGCTGTGATCTACACATACAAATGCATTGTGCTGGCTAGTACCTTCTAGGTAATTCTTAGCAAGTATAGCAAAGGACAAAACCCCCTCCAAACTGTTCACGTCCATTCTGTATAATAAATAATAATTCTTTGCATAATACAGGGCTATTTCCCCTGCGGATACATATTGTTTGTGAACTTAGCTTCATATAATTTTCAGTTTTGCTAGATTGGATTGCCTGCCATAGTATGTCTACTCTCGTCTAGGCTTCGCTCCGAAAACACAAATATAATATAGTATTTATGAGCGCTGCCTAGCGGAGGGAATTTGTACTAAGACAGATAATCCAATCTAGTGTTTTGCTCACAAAATAATGACGTCACAATGGACATCAACCGACAATGGAGGTAACTTTGTCATGTGCAGTTGATTAGAAATGACAATAGTGATTGACATTAGTTTATTCATTGACGTGTTAACCTTACCTTGTATTTGTTGAAATTCGCCTTTCCTACATTTGCAGGTTAATTGGATAGACTTGAGAATTTTCTTGTAGCCATGTCGGTAGGATTTGTCGAACAGACCAAAGATAATTGGATTGAGTAGCCCAGATAACGATGTACTTAGAAGAGCGTACAGGACGGAAATATCGCTGATCTTTAGTCCAAACTTCCGAAGAGTGATAAGAACCTGGAATGGATACAGAAAATCACGATTGGTCATCTCGTGGTTAAATCAACAATGTTGAACTACGGTTTTAGGAGGTTTGAAAATGTTTCTAGATATTATCATCTACTGTGAGAAAAACTTTAAAATTATAACTATTGTAATTTATTGTGATATAATACACTATCAGTTCAAGATACGAAACAGAATCATTAATATCCATCGATAAGCATTAAGGACACGAAAGATCAAGACTTTGATGGTTTGCGAATCTATTCGTCAGCCGAGAGGGAAAGTAGAGACTGGCCCAGATTAAGCGGTTGGTGATAAACATTTTGTTCTACCATTGGGCAAATCATTTATGCAAAAGAATATAGTCTTCATACAGAACAATTTAATTATCGATATATTTTGAGAAAAAATGTCACACCGACATGATGTTATGTTAAATTATACCATTCCTGAGAAAGCAAGTCCTTATAGTACAAGGAGAATAATGAGCTAATCTCTCCAACCCACCCACGCACGAGCACTTTTCCTGTTTATAACACTCTGAAGGAGCTAATTTGGAAACACTTTAATAAGTGAAATAAGAATATGTTGCGTACACCAATGTTTATGTACACAAAGCAGAACAGGTTTTGCCAATCTTGAGAACAGTTGACACTACAAAATTAAGAGAACGGACAATGTTCCCCCATTATAACTTTGATCAATACCAGCAGAACCATACGAACAACCTTAATGTTATAGTGCAATCGTCCTAAAGAAGTGTCAACAGAAGCCATCTGCTTATCAACAACGCCAAGTACATGTACCATGAACTCACAACGTTGTGTCCACAGCATTCCGCAAGGAACATACACCCTGATCATATTTAACGCCATAATGTTATATAAGTTTACAGAAAAACAGACCGTTAGGATGATGATTGATTGATTGTATATTAAGCCTTACAGCTTACATCTTTGAGAAATAATTTTGTCTTGTAACTAATTTTTTTTTATCATTTAGATTTTTGGTAATAGAAGTTCATAATATAAAGGAAAATGTACGTGTGCTCGTATTTGAGCTATTGCAACTCAAAAGTACTTATTTGACAAAAGTTAATATTTTATTGGAATTTTACAATTTTGGACGTATACAAGTACATGTACAAAACTATTTCACTTTGAAACGAGTTGAAGCGAGACTTCAACGTATTACAAGGTGTAAGAAGGACGATATAGTAAAATAAAACTTTTAGTATTAATCCATCAATGCTACTATGTTTGAAAATCGATAGTGTTTATATTTGGTAAAGGATGGCAGCAGGAAAACCTTATCTCTATGTTATTGCGTCTAAACCACACAGGAATCGTTAGTAATGAAATATGATCTCGGTTTCTATATAAGACAGCGGAAGACATATATGATGGTCTGACCAACAAAATACATAAATCACGAATACAGACGATTCAGTGCACGGCCTTAGACAAGACAACATTGCACTGAAAGATAAAGCCGCTCGTCTATCTCGCGTCACATGGAAGTCTACAATCCCTACACCCGTCATGTTTAGTTTAGAGACTGGAGTCCTCATGACATCTAGTGATGTACCTAAAAGCCACGGACAGACGATGGACATTCTGAGGGACAGCCGATGGCATGTATCATGGAAAAGGATTCGGATAAAAATACGAAACGCCTTATGCAGTGTAAAGGTTGACACAAATGTCTCGCATTATACGTTATATATCGTTGATGTCGTCAAATTTGACGCATAACGACATTTCTGTGATGATATCGAGATGAAAATGATTCAAAACTTAATTTCATAACTTTCTCTTGTATAGGAAGGAAAATAATCAAATGTGTCTGTGTCAGGTTGACAGGATATCTTAACCCTTGTGTATGACTTTGGCCGTCAACCTTCAAGCCTCTGGTTGACTAAATCTTACAACTTGGGTCGGGATATCCCTTTTCACTTGACAGACCCATATACAAGTACATATGTAGGGACTGAGTTATTATGGCTAATGTAAAATGCCCCCTTCTATGACGGAAATTACTTAAAATTATTAGGATCCAAAGATGTGATATTTGGGACGAAATGCACATGATTTCAGCCAATCAATGATAGAGAATGGTTTCGACAAAACATGAAATATTCTTCCGACAGTTAAGGTCCTCTAAACAATGCGCCAGGAGAAAGTATCACAGCCGCTAATTTTCGTGATTTTCATTCCACAAGTTTGCAGTATAAAAATATCATTGACAATTAGAATAGGTTTCAATAACAGGTAAATATGTAGTTAAAGATTAAATATGTTGTATATGTTAAAAGTAAACTCGCAAAAACAAACCGCGTTGAATTAAAATTATCAATATACAATGTTGCATTATGTCTTGCTGTCTAGCTTGAATCAAAGCCAAGAAATTTCTTCTTTTCGATATTTAATCTTTGTCGTATATTATTATCCAGCCCGAGCAAATACCTTGCGATCATTAAAATTATATTATGTAAAACTGAAAGCACCGTTGTAATCATTCATTTCAAAATGTCATTGTACAAATGCCAGACAAGCTATTGTCACAGACCAAAAGAAATTAATGAGTTTATACAGGGAAGCCCAAATTAACCAGCCGTGCGTCTTTAACAATGATGAAACATTTAAATGTCGACGTTTAAAGTACAGACAAGACAAACATTATATTGCTTTATAGCCGAGACGGTACACCGCCCAGGAAAGCGCCATTTATTGGTTCATTTTAAAGTTCAACGTCCTAGCAACAGACCGAATAAAAAATCCAAGAAGCAAATAAATCCAGAGAAAGCTAAAGGAAGCAAAAATAATTTCAGAAGAGTTATTTAGGCATTGCTTATTTTGCCATTTGCGCCAACGTTCAACTATACGAAAAATATGTATCCATTATTGTTTCTCTTGCGATTGTTTCAGGTTTTGGCCTCTACTATCGTTGCTTTACTTATGAGAGAAAAAAATTGGAAATTCCCATTTGCCGTAAGTTACTTACACTGTAAGTACATTTATATTATCATTTTGTCAAAACTCCCAAAACATACAAATATTCGAACACGCAACTCTTAACATACACCGGAAGCTGTCCTCAAATGACCTGAGTGATCATAGGTTTTTACGTAACATATTGGAGATATTTTAATTTCAGAGCATGAATGAAAGGCGGTAAATACATGTATGCTGTTATATAAAGTAATTATGTAATCAGAAATGTCAAAGACAACATAAGTCCTATCGATTTTATATTTGTTTCTATCTGGTGTGTATCAAAACCTAAATTAAAATTTCTAAAAGAAACCCATGGATATGGATCGTCCTTCTAGCTTCCATGCTTCCTCAGATGGTAGTGAACAATTTGCACTCAGAATGTTGATATTTTTCAAGAAAATGACAGAAGCACTCATTGAAGAAACATGGACTAATGGCGCTGCTGAGAGCTCTTGACGCCAGTGTCAACACAGGAACACGTACGGGATCGTTTAATTATTACAGATTACGGTTTTCAAGGAAACGTTTAAGCGCTCATGGAACTCATCTAAACGCGGGCTAATCCGTCTTGATTTCAAGCTCTCCAATACTTCAATTTCAGATAGTCGGAATGGAATTAAATAATCAAAGAAATAAATATTTCTCGATCGTGAACTAAATTGAATGTTTCCGCTTTAGAGAAGCTCTATCAAAATGAAGTAGTGCAAATAGCAGGTCTGTACCAAGGTGATTACAGTTGTGGTGCCACTTCTCTATAAGTTGGCAGATGCGGTATGCTATCTGGCAGGTTTGAAGGATGGACATTTTCTAAATGAATTCTATAAAAATCGATGGCCCTGTTTTATGTTGTATTACATCCCCTTTATATACTGGACAAGGATTGTGATGGGAACATGTTACAGCTGGTACATTGTATGTCACGTTCTCAATGATTATATGATGTAATGGCAACATATGTACTTCCTTCTAAAGCTAATTCAATGGTATGTTAGATATGCTATGATTTTCTCTTATTCTCATTGGATAATACGAGATCACGTGGAGTTAGATACCTAGAGATTCAATGTTTAGAAGCACCAACTTCATTGTCCTAATATTGAGTTCGTCAGTGTGGCGTCCTATGATAATCTTTTTTCATGTAATCAGCATGCACATCAGCGACGCTTTTGACACTTTGTCATAGAAACTACACTATCTACACACACATATGCATATATAGCTGTGAAATACGCGTTTGGGAATGCGTCATTTATTCGGCACGTAAAGAGTGTTGAATCGGGAAGTGAATTTATTTTTGACAAATGTCTTCTGGTAAACGAACCCACGTCGTGTATATTGATCGTTTACCTCTATAACGAAGGCCAAGATAATCTTAATAAGACGAAGTATGCAGGGCGGCGTTTGAAGGTTTAAATGGGCATGGTCTCTATTAGGTATCTATGGAAGCGAGATTTTAATTAGACACAAATCAGACACCTACATGAAACCATAACATCGAATAAACAAGACGGTAAGCCGTGGCTATCTATGGTTTCCTTGCTTGTTCATAAACACTTGATATAATACAATATCGTTACATCGCCAATCCCATAAAAGAAATGGCGTTTCTAATTTACCTTTCGAAGTGGAATATAATTAGCACCGTAACCCTAAACCGGCGAAAGAATGGTTGTGGTGCTTTAAGAGGCAAACTTTATTACACATGTTCACCAGGGATTGGTCAAGTATCATTAGAACTGATAGCCTGCTCGATTTTTTAAATCACGGCTACTTGTTTATGGCCACTCAAATGGCTGGCAATGCGTCCTTATTTAAGTGGCTTGTAGTTTGTGATTTCTACATGATATGAAAAGCAATCTTATCTCACGGGGAGTAGATCTAGAGCGATAGTGTGTGACAGCGGAGGCTCATATTGGCTTTATGTCTATACGTATTTAGTGAAAATCGCCTCTTCCAGGTCATTTTGACAGACTTTTCGTCTAATAAATAGTATCACTTTGATATCCAGTGATATAATTATGGTAAAATTGTGACGGTATTTCAAGAAATATGATCTCAAAATAGCGAAATAAAACTGTATTATTTTCGGGGTTAACATCTATGAAGAATTTTCCGTTGATGGATATATTTATTTGACATTTTGACAGGAGCCTTGTTTTATTGTCTCATCAATACTGCTGTTAAGTTGTAACTGAAACAGAAGCACCGTCATAATCTACACAAAACGAGATATCTTGTTGTTTATCGCATCCTAGATCGGAAACGAAGCAATGACGACCCTCAAGGCAGATAATATATATCAAACAATGCATTATAGGACCACAAGCAAAGCTACCGTAATTTTACTTTATACTGGATTTTTTCCGATGTAACCATGTTTTATTTTGAGAGATAATGCTTGCATTTCTTACCAATGCTGGGAACCAGGTGATATACAAGAGCACTGAAATAGCGATGACCATCTTCACTCCGTGTAACACGACGATTCCTTCGATCTGCCATCTAACGGCACTTTGGCTTGAGGTCGATCGGTAACGATCTCCTGTGTATAGATTTTTCTTTAACTTTCTCAAACTCCACGACATGTATAAATTCGTTATTAACACACACAAAAAGTTTCCAAATCCACAGAATAAAAACAAATACGAAAATAAATGTTCTCGCTTTTTCTTGGGCTTAGCACTTATCCAAGATTCACAGCGAGAATCGGTAGAAGAATCGGGACCGAACCCCATAACTGGTAAACACGACACAATGAGAGTGAATAGTAAAACTACCGTCACACTTCCTGCTATTTTTAATTTCCCGTGATATCTAGCCGTAAAGTTGTGAGCTTTATAAAGATAAATGGCGAAAGATTTGTCAATGGCGAGGAGAGTTACAAGAAACAGTGACGTCAGACGGAACCACGTGCTGGTCACCTGATAGAAATTACAACTAGATTTCCCGCCGTACCATTTCTGTTGAAAGTAGCTGATATGACCTAGAGGAGTTGGTACAAGGACAGATACGATGTATGACACACTAAGAACGACAACGAGATCATCGGTTGTCGTTCGCTCCCGATATTTCTTCCATTTGATGATGACGATAAGTGGAAGGAAGTTCACAGCCACCATGACAAGCTCCACAATGATGCTGAAGGTGCCACTAATATCCTGGTAAGCTGTTCCCTCCGGCTTCCGGAACTGGTTCGGATGAGGCATCTTTTTCTGTTACCTTAAACAATAAGAAAAGGTTAGTATACAGAAATGAATTATCTGTTATTGTATTGGTTATTTTAATAACGTCCTATTACCAGCTAGGGGTCATTTAAGGACGGCCTCCTCTGAATGCAACGTGTTTGTGTGAATGTATAAACTGCGGTATGTTCGTGTTTTGTTTCTTTTAATGAACACACTTTACATTTTATAGTGCTATATCGCTGCACAATACAACCAGAGACACCAGGCAGCACATCCCACCCCGTCACATTATACTGACAACGGGCGAACCAGTCGTTCCACTCCCTCCAGTTCTGATCTAATATGCATTTCTGGCATTGCAACGTGTGGCTCCGTCAAGGGTAAATTCTGGGATACTGTGAAGGGTTAGGATTCTAACTATTATGTAAATTTACGATGTAAATTATATGACGTGCCTATCATCGAAATCAAATTCAGTGTATTTAAAAGATAGTTTAATTTAAAGTTTTGAATAAGAAAATCAATTTTTCATTAAACCAAAAAATAATCACATATATTCTATTTTACTTTCCCAAATCACATCAATCATTTGCTATGGTAAAGTATCTCGAAACAGGGATCTGTTCACAATGTGAAGAAGCTTAAGAAAAGAAGTTGAACAAGATAAAATAAACCAAAGCGTTCCAGGAAATGTGGCCTTGAAATCCATTGGCAGTTGCCGAGGAAGCATACCGAGTGATGGTTAGGCGGATAAGGTGTCTATACATGTAAACGATACGTCTCTAGATCAGGAATACTCTGCATATTTAGATTAAATTTGATCGATCGCGACACACGATTTGCACTAAGCCGGGTTGTGTACGACAAGGTGCTGGTGTTGCTGGCATTATACGTTAAATTTCCGTGATAAATAAGGGTATTAATCATACATTAATTTTCTACAACATTTTCTAGATCACTGGGGAAATTTCCCAATGTGTTTGTAATCGCATTGTGATGTTAGTTTCATCACATAAAAATTCTAATTGTTTTAACTATTTCCACCTAAGTTTCTCTATAACGTCAAAACTATGTATACGGGCGAGATAATTACATTGTAGATTTCTGTTGTCAATATGTTTAAATAGTATTTACAACACATATAGAAGTCGATTAGGTATTCGGATTGACAACACGCGTTGATTGTAAGTGAACTTTATTTTTCTCTCCATCTCACTCCCTTCAACTTCTGAGGAACGATTCAGTGTTTTACGACTAAGCCAATATATTAATATTTCCTAGTGGATTCAGATTTCATTACATTCATTTAATAAATCACAAGATGAAAAGCTGTTGACAGAAAGTTCTACAACATGAAAGAAAATGGAATAACGCTTAAAAATGACATCTTATAAAACTCTTCACATGAAAACTAATGACTTTAGATATAGCTGTAAGACTTATTGATACTTATCAATTAAAACAGATGTAGTTTTTTAGATCCAGGGCGGCGTTATAACATCACAGTAACCGAATCAAAGGTTCTTAATTTTTAAATTAGAAAGCTGGTTTAAAAAGTCAATAATGATAAGAAGGATAGCCTTAGAGCATTTCCCTGAGGAATGCGAAGTTTTGACATTGAGAGTTCGGTAGCACTATTATATTAACCCAGTTGTGACGAAACAATAGCTTTGACAACTCGATGTTCCTAAAATAGAAACAAGATGTAATAATCATTATCTTAAAAAGAAGTGGAAACATTAAGAAAAATGTTTTAATACCTACCAATACCAATTTGACAGTTACTAAAAATATCAGCGATCGTTTTTATTCAAAACTTACATATTTTAAGAAAACATTGTAAACATGAAATATTCAGGGAGGTATTTTTTCAATATTGGTGTACATGTATAGTTTATCTTCTATTCCAATATCTCGCTAAAAACGAATATGGTTGGATTAGACCGTGTTGGTTGGTTGGTTCCTTAAATTCCCCCCTCCAAACCTGTTTATTCAGTGCGTAGGAGACTGCAGTACAATACTACGAAACACAAATCTGTAACATCTATCAGTTATACTGAAAATTATCGGGAATTTGTTTTCGGCTGGCATTAAGTGTATTCCATATATACGATGACAGCATTGTACAATGTATGTTTAACTTATCTATGACTAGATAAATATCTCTGTTCTGAAGACACCGATGCCATATATCGCACTGACAGACAGCCTTTCTCTACATAGAGATGGATTGTTTTCAGCAAAAGACGCAGACTCGATGTATTTGGAGACTTATTGAACAAAAATAGAATCGAGACAATACAAAATGTCGGAGCATCCGGGGTCATGTGAATACCTAAATTGTCTAAAAAGATACATGTCTTCAAGATTTTCCGATAATTGTTTACATTGTTTGTGATTTACAAAAAGAACTTAAGTACCGCTAAGATACATTTGATATAAGAATCCTTGTCATTCAATATAATGTCAGCATGCAGAGCACGCTTGCGTCAGATGTGTGTTTTTAAATAACAGTTCGTATACCTCCAGTAATGATAGAACTGATCGTAACTTGAATCACCATTTTAAAGTTTTATATTTTCAGGTTCCATCCTATATGATCCAGGAAAACTCGACAGTAGGAAAACATCGCAAGTATTTGTGAGCAAGTAAGTAATTGATGAAATGGATAAATTGTGAATGAATGAATCGATTTGTGATCATCGTTCTATCCCATCTATTTTTAATAGTTGAAAAGGAAACATGTTTGTGTAGGTTTTTATTCCACTTCCCCCTTATAAACTCGCATCAAATCTCACGGGTTATATGAAGTAAGTGTCCCTTAATCACATCCCGACCTTAATCACCATCGATACAAAGAGAGAACAGTATGTTTCATGGCCAAGAATGACATATACTTCTCCTGCGCTTTTACAGCTTCAACAAGCTTTTTATGGTGAAACATTATCAGTGTTATGACCGCATTTATTTGTTGTTTCATTCGTAAAAGTAAATGCAGCAATTAGCGACATTTTGTAACTTTGAAAGTATAATTTATTCTGTATGGACATATTTGCAATATGCGCTTTGAAATTCGTTCATTAGGAGCAGCAGGTGTAATGTTAACGTTCTTGGATTCATTTCACGTCCTATTATAAAAATGTAACAGCCAGGGTAACTACCATGTATGTGGTGTGTTGCATGTATGAAGTGTGTTGTGCCGTTATGTATAGTGGAACTGTTGCCCTTTTTATAGTGCTATATCACTAAAGCTTGCCGTGGAAGACACCAAGCAACACACCCCACCCGGTCACCACTAAATGTAACCCTAGAATAATAACGACTACTAAAACTAACACTAATAGGGGTGGTAACATTTTGTCTACTATCTACGCAACCAGTTATACCATATCAACAGGAATTTGTTTCGCCTCACTATCCTTAAACTCATTCTCTCGTGATACAAGTAAGTCAAATCTCGCATAAGTAAATTGAACCTGTCACATCTATTTTTATTCATAGCTTTCACGGACTATCGCTATTCCCTTTTCTGTCGTTTACTTATTCTTTCGAAGTCAGTGACCGTGTGCCATTGTGTTTTGGAGTATTGCGAATTCTGGTTTTGACAACTGACATCTTTCATGGGCGTAATAACATTAGCTACTTTTGCGCACTGTATCGATTTGTTGAAACAAAATGTTCACATACAAATAAAAGTTACTGCCAGTCCAAGAGTAGTTTTATATGCTGTGTTTTTCCAATTTCGGTATCCGTCCCGCAAGGGAATACTAATTTGATAATATTTCATTTATTGCCTAACTGATCAATATTTCTTCCACGTCCAAATTAAATATATGAACATTTTATTTCGGAAATAAAGACAAAATAGTTTTGAATTAAAATCAATGAAACAAGAGTAGCGTGAGTACCATAGATAACTAGACGGGCGTTAGTGCAGATGTACCCGGGAACACTTCGTATGATGTATATACATGTACCAATTATGGACCTTTTGTTTCGGCTCACATGGTGTTATATCGCCCTTGTAAAATTTAAAATAACACCATAGTGACACAAACAAAGGAATGTAATATATATATTACATATATCGTTTTTTTCACAAATGTCTTAAAAAATCTCTAATGTGTATACAAGAAAAGCATTGGTCAAAGAACGTCACCCTGAAGAACATTTCGGCAATGACGTTCGCAAAGGAATATTAACTAGATGTTTCCAAAAATGGAAAAATCAACTCGATATGCTATATATTGAACGTCACGTGACCATGTATTGGCCAATGAAAATAGTGGAAAATCAGGACATATTAATATAATAAGAATTGTGGACTAATATTGAGGCCTAGATGGTGCTATATCGCCCGCGTTTAATAAATAATGTATGTTTGTTTGTTTGTTTAATTATTTTAACGTCCTATTAACAGCCAGGGTCATGTAAGGACGACCTCTATATATGCAGTGTGTAGCGTGTGTGAAGTGCGAGGTGCGTATGTTGGGAGACTGCGGTATGTTCATGTTGTGTCTTCTTGTATGGTAGAATTGTTGCCTTTTTTATAGTGCTATATCACTGAATCATGCCGCCGAAGACACCAAGCAACACACCCCACCCGGTCACATTATACTGTATGCTGAGCGCTAAGCAGGAGCAGAAACTACCCTGCAGGTAGGGCGCTAGAATTGTACCTGCTGCCCCATATTGCATGATCGTAAAAGGCGACTAAATTTAGGATCTTATCTATTCTCTTCTTCCTAGGGGATTTTATCTTTCCTAATGCCTCCCTTGGCACCGCCTCATTTTTTGCCTTGAATTGAGCGTTCGCCCCTGTGAGGAAGGCTCTGGGTTTTGTCCCCTGGCCGAGACCGAAACCAAGGTCTTTAGACCGAAACCAAGGTCTTTAGTTTGGATATCAGATATGTCGTTTCTTTAACAAATGTAAAAAAAACAATATCTATTGTGTATATTAGTTACAAGGAAAACATTGGCCAAAGAACGCCTCCCTGAAGAATGCAGCGTTTGGGCAATGTAGTTCGCAAAGGAATACGGTGTTTCTAAAAATGGAAACAACCGAGTCAATATGCTATATAGTTCACGTCACGTGACAATGTATTAGCCCATGAAAATTGGCTAATACACGATTACATCATTTCAATTTACGTGATCATGATATTTTTGATAGAGCTATTTCTCAATAATTCGCGAATAAAATGTAAGCGATCACAGTCATGTCCGCAAAATAGCGAAACAATCATGGCCACTAAAACACTTGGTAATGTAGAAGGCTCAGTGTTCTTTCCTATGACAAAGATACTATGGACATTTAAGTTGGTTGGTCCACGTTCTGTTGACAGTCATTTAATTACGGCCTCCCATTTATGTAGAGTGTTGCGTGTGTGTGGTTTTGGAAGGCTGCGGTATGTAAATGTTATGTCTATTTATTATACTTTGTTTTAGTCTGTCCCACTGAATCATTCCATCAATGATACCGAACAAGCACACCCTCCCGGCCTCATTATACTGATAACAGGCAAACAGAGTCTTCCCACTCTTTTATGCTGAGTTATAAGCAGGAACAGAAAGTACCATTTTTATTGACTATGGTGTCTCTGACAGGGGTCAGAACAAGAGCCTTCGTCACAGGTGCGAGCGCTCAATATTTCAATGTACACCCTAGATTCAAAGCAAAGACGTCTTTAAATATACGCCCTTTCAAAACATGTATTATGAAAAGACAAGAGTCTTTTATTTTTAACAGAAACGTGACAAAGATGAGACGTTTTATCAAACACACCTTGATTCATTCGGTTAATCTACGATATATTGTGATGTACAGCGATATTTATGCAGAGTATTACGAAAGGATATGCATGTCATGTTTCATTTAAATCAATGACGTGATGTCTGGATTTCTAATCCGTTTAGGTTATGGATATAGCAGTAGAATCCTATCCATCATTCATCGTTAGTCACACGGAATTCTTTAACAGATGAACGTCGGCGGTCGTAAATCTAACATTTTGAGGAAAATTGTTCTGAGGAATGGTTTCTGATATACCCAAATGTCTTCACGAAGTTGTAAAAAAGGAACAGAAACATACGCACATGTCCGTGGTCGACCAGTAGGGAGGAAGCATCGGCTCCCTAGGGCCATAATAAAAGGAACATAGAAAACGAAAGGCAAAGTAGTTGTACTCGCACACACCGAGATGGGAAATATATGGAATATATAACGTACCGGTATACATTGTACATGAATGGAGGCAAAACACCACCAATCAAATGAAAATACTAATTCATATCCTACCTTCGTTTCATAGAGCAACGAGTTAAGAATAATGTAAAATAAATATTTAAGTAAGTTTCATTTGTTCACCATTGTGTCTCCTGAGTTATTGATCATGAGCCCAAGAGTCTGTATTTCTTATTTTATTACTACATTAATACCGTTTTTGTAGGAGGAAAGGCAGACACTTAGATATTTGCATTTCCTGACACCAAAAGCGAAAAAGGACAATCTGAACGACGTAATTGCAGTTTAAAAAAGATGAAACACAAAAGTTCTCTAAATATCACAGAACACAAACTAAATAACAATAAAGTAAAATAACCAATTTTATTTTAAATAGACTAATGTTTAGTTAATTTTCTGTAGTTTCCTGAAGCGATAAATAAATGTAGAATAAAATAGGCACCATCCATGTCTAGACACCAGTCTAAAACGTGCACTATTTAATTGGACCAATAGTGCGAGATTTTGGCATTGTATTCCATTTTAAATTGGAATAGGCGCTTTATTTCAATATTACGATGATCGAATGCTATTGATGTGCATTGATTTATTTGAAAATTATCAAGGATATTATGGCACCTTTTTAAGCATACTAATTTTATTATTAAATAACGTTTGCTAACTGAACTAATCGTTAATTATTCAAATATTACTAACACCAATTTCAATTGTGTTTATGACTTTCGTTCGTTCTTGCTCGACTACAGGCCCTTCTTGTTGGTTCAGTGATTTGATATAGTTTAAATTGATGACCAGTAAACAGAAGCTAAAACTAATATTAGTTGCTTCATTTGATATTTTATTTTCATTACTCTTATTTTTTTATTATCAAACAAAAGTTTACCTGGATGTATATTTAGATCAAAAGTTGGACATTATTATATTAATAGTAGATTGATGATGGTCTATGGACGTTTAAGATTTTGGTAATGGAGCTACACTACATGTATAACTTGTGTGTTTGATTATTTTAACGTCCCATTAACAGCCAGAATCATGTAAGAATGGCCTTCTATGGGTGCGGTATGTAGTGTATTAAGTGTGTGGTGCGTCATTTGGGAGAATATGGTATATTCGTGTTGTGTTTTCTTGTATAGTGGAATTCTTGCTCTTTTTACAGTGCTATATCACTGAAGCATGCTACCGAAGAAACCAAGTAACACATCTCACCTAGTCACATTATACTGACAACAGATGAACCAGTCGTCCCACTCGTTTAATGCTGAGCGCCAATCCCTGTGTCTCAGCCAGGGGGCAGAACTCAGAGTTTATCTCATAGTGACGAGTGCTCAACAAAGGCCAAATGTGAGACAGGCGATGTCGATGGGAATGTTAGGAAGAAGAAAGTTATTTAGGAATAAGAGAAAAGATACCAAATTTAATCGTCTGTTACGATCATTCAATAGGGGCTGCAGGTACAATTATGACGCATTACCTACGTAGTAGACACATTATATAAAACCAAACGTAAAGTCAGTACCGTATCTGACATCTGTTCTATATATTTCTCTGGAACTCAAATTAAAGCTAGGGATACACGGGTTTAGCGGAAAAACTCTGAGCATATCAACCATTTGATCAATTAGTATTTTTGATGACAGACGTCTAAAAACATATTACATATAATACGTATTTGTGATATAAAAATAATGTCATCATGTATGTTTTGCAGGAGAAACCGGACCATTAGGTCCTAAACATGTGCCTGACCCCATTTGTATACATATGTATGCAAATAAAATATTGAAATAAAAACAGTAAGTACCTTCTACACATGTCTCGCGTATCTTTCTTGAGTTGAATGCTTTGCCGTGTCAGGAAGGCTCTAGGTTCTATTCCCTAACTGATACACACCATATTCAAAAAAATGGGATGGGACGACTAATCAGTATAATGTGACCAGTGAGACGTAATGTGATGCGAGAGAGCACTGTAAAGAGGACAAGCACTTAAAATAGAGTTCCACAAGTTCAAGGAAAGTACCACAGACTCCCAAATCAAAGCTATTCACACACCGCAACACATTGTACACAGGGAATACCGGCCTTATATGAACTCATACTAGTGATAGAACGTTAATAAAATATATGTTAAATAAACCAATAAGCATTCCTCTCTACCAGATACAGTCAAATCTGTAAATAAATACCAACACGGGAACAAAGCAATCATCTTTTTGTTTGAGTGGTCTTAATACACAAGTCACATTTTGTTGGAATTGGCCATTTGGCACGGGAAAATTGTCTTATTAAGCAGTTGGTTCATATAGAGTTGTGGCTGCTAGCCTCTCCATTGGTACAACCTAATACCTCCATTGAATGCGATGGCCTAGTCCTATAGTTAGAAAGCTAAACATGATACTAATTGGTCTCGTTGGGTATGCAGTGTATTACTGTATTGAGTAATTATTTGGACATACACCAGCGTACTCATAGGAATGAGCCTTCTCGTATGACGCCTCCGACACCATCCCAATTAGTAAAGTGCCTCGTAAGAAAAACCATCTATCATAGCAAGTTTGACGACGTCGTATTTCAAAGCAACCATTCCGACTACTACAGCTAATCTATATTAAGATTAAGTATTTCATATCTGGTTTTATGTTAGAGAGCAGTGAGAGCAAATGGAATTACAAAATAAAAAAATAACAAAAACAAAAACAAAATCATGAAAAGTACAGATTGAAGTAACACCAACCCAATGACACCAAATTCTTGTCTAACTTTGGGAAATACCAGGAATGGGATATTTGGAAAAAAGGATATAAATCATATATATTTCAAATAAAGATTCAATTAAGAAAATAACAACAAAGACTAGATTAGTTTTTTTCCATACGTACAGTTTAATTGATTATAGGATATGATGTTTTGATGTTGAATTTCATACCACAATATAAGTAATCAAACCCCGCTTGGCTGTAAATATACTATTTCAAATGTAACTCCTGTAAAGTCTAATGAGAACATTTGAAGAAATATTGATTTTTAAAATTCTGAACACAAACGAATCATAGTTACACACACAGAAACATAACAAATAACATTCTATACGTTTTCTGTGAGTCTGTTAAGTCTCAAATACAATTTAAAACGTTTGCTGACATGCGAAACTTTTAAGTCATGAAACTTAACATGAACCCTTCTTAGTCGTCATTACAATCAAGAATGGAAATATTTTATGGATGTCTGCAATTACTTCCTGGTCGATAAACAATTGGAATGATGAAGCCATTAAAAACCCTTCATGGAGTCAATCCCATGTTGTGCCACTTGTTAATGTTAATGATGTCTTTGATGGTTTCAAAAGCCTCGTTCTATTTTTCTGTCGAACCGTAAATTTTCTCAATGCATGCTTTGTTATCACTAATGATTTTGAATACCAGGGCGGTATAACGCATTATTAATCTGTACAAAGACCCATGCGTATGACATATGCATATAGCTGTAGTAGTAAATATGTATAGAGGCGTTGACGATAAATATGTATCTAGGTGTTCACGATAAATATGTATAAATATGTTTATAACTGTTGATGATAAATATCAATTATTGACCTTTGTTTTTGTCCATATGGTGTCATACCGAGTTCATTATTTAAAAAAAAATCTACAAGGGCGATACATTACCATGTGGACCGAAACGAATGTCCTTATTTGTTATGTAATAGATTTTTCGTTTTTTTCACCAAATGTCAAAAACAATGCGTTTAGGCAATGAAGTTCTTAAAGGAATATTAACTCGGTGTTTCTAAAAAAAGGACACCCGAGTCAATATGCTATATATTGAACATCACATGACCATGTATTAGCCAATGAAAATAGTGGGAAATCAAAGCATATCTATTAATATGTATATTTGTTTTGATTATAAGACTCTTTCATCTTGTTGGTTTG
Organism: Argopecten irradians; assembly: GCF_041381155.1. Lineage (NCBI taxonomy): Eukaryota > Metazoa > Mollusca > Bivalvia > Pectinida > Pectinidae > Argopecten > Argopecten irradians. The sequence continues at coordinate 6,865,496 of NC_091135.1, forward strand.
TTTGATTATTTTAACGTCCTATTAACAGCCAGGGTCATGTAAGGACGGCCTCCCATGGATGCAGTGTGTAGCGTGTGTGCGTGTTTTGGAAGACTGTGGTATATTCGTGTTGTGTCTTCTTGTATAGTGGAACTGTTACCCTTTTTATAGTGCTATATCACTAAAGCATGCCGCTAAAGACACCAAGCAACACACTCCGCCCAGTCACATTACACTGACAACGGGCGAACCGGTCGTCCCACTTCCTATGTGCTGAGCGCCAAGCAGGAACAGAAACTACCAATTTTATAGACTGTGGTGTGTCTCGGCCAGGGGACAGAACTCAGAGGTATCAAGACCTTAAAATTATATTGGTGTTAATTTCACTGTAACGATATATAACTTAGACATTTGATATTTTAACATTGACATGCAACTTGATGATTTAGCTCCTCAAAAGCATGTGTCGGTCTATAAGAGAGCCGAAATCTAGGGATCATATATTCCTGGTTTTTGTATAAAGCGCCTTCAATCACCGCCATGTTCAGTGACTTCGGGTTTTGTCGGATTCCGAATCGCATCACGTGGCTGACGTTCGACACGGCCTTCACTTGGTGAGCCAGGTAGCTTGCGTAAGCTTACATGTGTTTGTTCACGTTTTCCTTCTGGCTAATATGAGCAAATCATGCTAGTATATGTCCACAGACTGAGTATTTGAAACATCCAATTTACACATTGCCGTAAAATATTGTGTATCAAATATTGCAATGTGCAAGCATCATTTTCTTTGTAGATAGAGTCTGCTGAGGTCGACCACATGTTTGTTTATGGAAAATTGTTGAAATTTTCTCTTGGTTTCACAAGTCTCGTTCAATTTCGAGATTGTCGCGACGATGTTCGGAAGAGTTCGGAATGATTCGGCATCTTTCGAGCCTATTTTCACGTGTACATGTTAAAAAGATTTTTTACTTTTATAATTAAAAATACTTCCAGTGCTGCAACTTTATAAAAAGTGGTAAAACTAGAAAGCTTAAAACTTTAAAACGGAATAAAATATGTATATCACTATTTTCACTATGACAAAAAGAGCGAAAGTTACAGACCATACAACTTTAAGTGAGGCGGTGCCAAGGGAGGCATTAGGAAAGATGAAGTCAGTAAGAAAGAAGAGAAAAGATAAAATCCTAAATTTAGTCGCGTTTTACTATCATGTATTAGGGGCAGCAGATACAATTCTAACGCCCTACCTCTTTCACATGTGGATATGAAGGATAGCGATATTACAACACTTCGTGACCTTCGGGTAGACTATCATATCCTTCATATCCACATGTGAAAGAGTATTTTTCTCTCATATTCCAAAGGTTTGTTGCAATTTTACAACTATGTTATTTCGCCATTTTGAAATAAGTTCGTAGAAAACCGATGACTGTTAAAATTGTACCGAGAAAGTTGTAATTTTGTTGACGCTGTGACGCCATGAGGCTTTATTGCATAGGTAGTCATGCAATAAAGCCTCAGGCGACATGAGTGTATTGCCGGAGACCAGGCAGTATATCACATGTAGGTATGAGAGAAAAATATGCATTTTGCTGTTGCTTCAACAAGATACTCAACTCCTCGGTTTGCAATCTTCAATCGTCTAGAAAATATCTTAAAAGATTTCTTGTCGGCTAAGGATTTCATCACAGAATAAGGCTAAGTGCTTTTAAACATAAAATGGCATCGAGATGGAGAAAATGTGTACCCATAGGCCCCATGTCGCATCATTTGTAGATATAATTCAAGGAAGCTTCGGTTAGTTTACTATTTCAGACACACTTATATACACCGTGGAATAATAAAGAGAACATTCAATAGTTATACTGGGAAGCTAAGGAGAATCGTATAAGCGTCACCGTATTGCTAATGGAGTGATCGGATAGGGTCAAGGCAGTATTTTGATCTATCGTATTTCTCCATACATTGTCATTACGAAAGTGACTGACGCTTGTCTCGGAGAGCTATCGAGTGGGTAGTGGTCGAAATAAGCCAGGCAAACAAATGCTTCAAATGTTGTTAGTTCGGCTATTCGTTTAAGCTACTTGGTCTTGCTTAACGTCCTGTAGTGGTCAAGGTCATAAAAATGTGGCCTACTGCTCTGTATGCCATATATTGGAAGGGTGTTCGTATTGGAAGTTTGTTTTGACATTGAATTTTGTTTACGTTGACATGTGTTTGATTGATTAACAACTTATTAACAGCATAGGTACTGTAAGGTCGGCTTTCTATGTATGCGGTGTGCAGTGTGTATGTAGTATGCGGTGTGTGCTTTGGGAGACTGCGGTATATTCCTGTTGTATCTTCTTGTATAGTGGAATTCTTGCCATTTTAATAGTGCTTTATCATTGAAGCATGTCGCCGAAGACATCAAGCAACACACCCCACCCGGTCACATTATACTGACAACGGGCGAGCCAGTCGTCCCACTCACTTTTTGCTGAGCGCTTAGCAGGAGCAGAAACTACCACTTTTATAGACTTTGGTGTGTCTCGGCCAGGGGACAGAACCCAGAGCCTTCCTCACAGGGGCGAACGCTCAACTCAGAAGGCAAGGCCAAAAGTGAGGCGCATAGTGCCAAGGGAGGCATTAGGAAGGATAAAGTCAGTTAGGAAGAGAAAAGATAAGATACTAAATTTAGTCGTCTTTTACGATCATGCAATAGGGGCAACAGGTACAATTCTAACGCCCTACCTGCAGGGCATATACAAGATATGTAAATGTAGCAGTATTTCATATGATTTTGTTTGGTGTTTAGCATGTGATCGATTCACATCAATTTGAATTATTGATGAACCTTAATACAAAACTTACTATAAATGGACATCGGTAAAAGATTTGTTTAGCAAACATAGTAATATATATTGAACCATATTGTATATACAGCGTTGAAACTTATTTTCATGCATTATATTTGCAGCCTTTGGACAGGATGTGATATGTAAAATCATACTTTAAAAAAAAATATTCTCGAGATATAAAAAATTGCGATTAGGGAGAATCCTCGAATGTAAAAAAACCCTCTCAATTATTTTCAGTTATACAGTACCACCAAGCATTATAAGTATTATGCATTCATGCTTAACATGACGCATTTCACCAGTATTCCATAATCTATTACTTTTGTCATCTCGTCATTGATTCCATGTCACAGTCATACTCATATTTATTGCATATTTTTCCGGCGAACCAGAGAGATATCAAGAAGTTGTGTTGTTTTGGATGAAGTGGATAATCCCCCGTCTTAGCCAGCCTGATCCCCATCCATCACAGGACAGGAAACAAATTCAATTACATGCAAGGGAAGTACAGGGTGAACGGAGTCTGCATGGGATGATTGAAAACCAATAATGATTGAATACCAATTCTAAGCCCGACAACGTGCCAGGATACGGCGTAGTCCGCTGTTAAATGGATAATGTTCCAGATGAGATGGACATTTAGTACTCAAGAATTGTACAATTACACCAAATGTTGAATGCCAAGGGTACATGTCGCACAACACGTGAGGACATGCACATTGCATTCCAGAGTTAGGCTAGAAAGTTATTAAGCCCCAGATGCTTCATCATCAATCGGCCCACTGTAGTGATCAGAAGACTGGTGTGGGGTGTTAGACGTTCTTGCATCATTCAAGGTCAAGGAAATTAGAATACCGCCACGAGGTCAGTAGAAATGGAACAGAATAAGTCCACACGCTGGTTGTCGTGTATGTCGTCGAAAGTCAAATATCCGAAATCAATACAATTCTAACACATTAGCATTGAAGGGAACCTTACACGATGATGGATAGGTCTAAGAATCAAATACCAAACGAAATCCAATATTTGCCGTCCCCTTGTATTGTCGTAACAAAATGTAATAAAACCATCATTTTTATTTTAAAAAAAACAGGATGCCATAAATGTGTATATGGTACCATTACTGTGAGAAAAACATATACTGAAGCCTGTCATCAGATTTACATCTTAATTTGAACAGTCAGAAGGATAATGCAGTTTGATGTTCGGTAGCATTGATGAACATTGTCTGGAGCAAACATTTTATTGGATCATTTTTATTGTCGATGGCATGTTAAGATAAAGCTAACGGTGATGGATTCAATAGACGGAATACAATTAAAAAACAAATATATACTCGAGACACATTAAAGCGATTTACGATATGACTTAGAGTTTCCATTTCTCACAAAAGAAACACATTATTTCCTTGTCCCTTTTCTTGTTTTAAAACCACCAGAGGAGACAAATATCGTTTATAATGTAAATGATATGACTTATGGTTTCCATTTCTCTCAAAAGAAACACATTATTTCCTTGTCCCTTTTCTTGTTTTAAAACAACCAGAGGAGACAAATATCGTTTTATAATGTAGACAGAGGTTCAGCTTTTTATTTTATATCAATATTTCTATTTAATGTCTCTTTCCCGGTGTCTATGCCATGAAGATACGGTAAAAAAGACGCCAAAAGTTAATTTATAATAGGTTGTGAATAGATTTTCTCGGTATCAATTCTCTGATAGCAAATTGGAATATTTTCTATGGCGAATATCAGGCTTTAATATTATACATGTAGGTATACGGATTGCTAGACTTATATTGATAAATGTTTTGTAGAAATATGCGTTTTTGGCACCATGTATTTTCATATGCATTTATCTACAATATATATGGTCTAAATATTGCGTTAAAAACAAACAGTGAAGTGTATACCTCTATTTATGAAAAAAACTATCTGTTGAATCAAGTGTAAGTACGCTTTTAAACTTCATATTGTACAGTGCAATATTGCCATGTTGTATACTGGATGTGTTTTTCAAATTGTGACTATAGGAATATAAACGGAAGAGGACGACTGGACAGTTTTCAACTTGTTTCCATTCTCATTTGTACAATCGGTTTGTTCAAATAAGATCAAACACATATATGACCAGGGGAAAGGTAATGTAGCAGCATGACAAGGGTACGAATCCATGACGCTTTCGAATACAAACTAGATGCTCGATCTATTGAACTGCTTTCTGATCGCAATACCCCATGTAAAACCAGTATCTGGCGAGGTTTTTTTTTAATGTAGTACGAGTTGCCTCGAAGATAAGGGATCTACAACTGGTCGGATAAAATGTATACGCCATCTTGAGAACTTCCAGGTTAGGAATCGAAACGTTCAGGGAGAGGTGGACCTGGCTGATGACGTCAGTGGAGCTGCAATCCAGGGATTGTATTTAGGTAATATTGTCGCTAGCCACACAAGATATTAACTGAACCGGATACGGTTCCGATTGAACTACCTGATCACAGATGATCTACTCCTAGAGGCATTTAATTATGAACTAATCAGTTATGTTATCGAGTTCAATAGCCAACAATATGTTGAAAAAGATCAAACAAAATGCCTTGTTTTTTGCTAATAACTAATTATTCTGATTAAATAAATATACAAAAAATAAAAAGCAAGCCCATGAATATCATAATAACTTATGTTCAAAACATCCCATCACAAACAGCTTCAAACCAATGCGCTATTTCCTGGAAATGTGGTAATTACGGCATTATTCTCTGTCTACAACGCTGTAGAGTTAAAATATTGGTGCTAGCCTCACAATTAACTGAACCGGATATGGTGTCGATTAAACTACCTGATCACAGATGATCTACCCCTAAAGGCATTTGATTATGAACTAATCAGTTATGTTATCGAGTTCAATAGCCAACAATATATTGAAAAAGATCAAACAAAATGCCTTGCTTTTTGCTAATAACTAATTATTCTGATTAAATAAATTTACAAAAAATAAAAAGCAAGCCCATGAATATCAAAACAACTTATGTTCAAAACATCCCATCAGATGGAAGTCTTATCATATCTAACATATATCTTTATAAGAGATTTATTTCAGTTCAAACAGCTTCGAACCAATGCGCTATTTCCTGGAAACGTGGTAATTACCTTGTAGCATGAAGGTTCATTAATAGCATTCAACGGTGACTTTTGTTGCCTGGTAAACGATTTGTGACTGCAAGGGAGAAGCGTGAAAGAAATGATGTTGGCACAATAACAGTAATTAGGAGGACACGGAATACCAATTGACTATCATCCTTTGGGATGCGTTCGATAGGATATATCAATCGACTATCTTCTTTCAGGGCGCATTCGATAGCTTAGACAGCGTAATCGATACCAATCCCGACTAAAATACTCTAAAAGGATTACAGAAGAACCTAAGGCCATTTAGTGCGTGGGGGAATCTGGATACACACAAACTGGACCTGATAACCTTGGTCTAAGATGTATCTGCCATAATGCATATCAATCCAAATGTTGTTATTTAGTGAGCATTTCAGGGTTAGAGTCAAATAGAAGGAAAACAGATATGCAACTGATAATTGCTTTCAATTTGTAAAACCCTTTTCAATAGTAACTTGATATTTTAGCACGCCTATGAATTTCAGTACATTTCATATTACAAATATTATCGTACGTTTCTAACGTCAGAATCAACTGAATAATTATGGCGATTATATAGCTCCATGAAAGGTTGATTATGTGTGAACGTTTTTGTCGACCTGTTCTGATGTACAAATACATGTTATTTGTCGATTATGTGGCTTGTTAAATGTATTCATATGGCAAATTGCCTACTTATCAGTAAAAAAGATATGGATGCATCCAAATGTGTTCATATAGAAACTTCTAGGAATTAATTTGAATGATTAGTTTTCATACAATGCCGTCATGTTTTGTATATCCTGTTCTTTAAAATATTTGCACGTGGAGGGAAACGCACTGACATTAGAGCCGGTGAGGATCGGTATTGATTCGGAAATAACAATAAACATCTGCTATAGCCATGGACATGTTGTGTATTGTCGGACGTGCTTACGAAAACATATGACGCTGTTTACTATTGTAATATACGCATGCTGGCGTACTCAAACTTATAACATAATATTCATTATTACATATTTAAGGTATAATTGTATAAAGCATAGAGAAGGTTTTAGAAAATTTGAAACAGTCACAAAATTAGTTTTTTTTCTCATATTAATTATTATATTTTCACTTTATACATTCAGTCGAATTGGAACAGTGCTTAAATATCTATAAGCAGTTAAATTTGACCAATTAAAGGCCGTGGCAGCCATCTTGGATGCTGGTAAGGAAGAATGGGAGCGGTCTACATGTCACAAGAAATATTTGCAATAAAAGAATAAAAGGGCGCAGCCCTTCGTGCCGAAGTGCGAAGCACTTCTAAGGTAACAGATACACGAAAATATAAGAAAAAAACACAATCTTCAAAATTCAATCATACACACTGATAGCTTCAGTTTGCGACCGCCATTTTTTCATACATATGGGGAGGTTGTGCGTTGCTCCGGTACTGCTCTTCCCAGTAAATATATATTTAACTAATGCAAATGCATAACAGGAGTAATTAAACTTTTTTTTTTAGTTTTTTTTTAATAATAATGATAACACTTTGAAAATTAAAAGCTATCGAATGCAGTCAAAATATCCACCAAGGCGAAGATGACTGATGAGCACAAGGAATCATGACGTCACATAACGTCAACAAATGGCGCGAAATCATAGGATTCGCATACGCGGCACTCCAGGCCTTGAATGAACACAGAGAAATCCAAATCTGAGTTTATGCTAGACAATTATTACATCATATACTTCTATAATTGAAAGTGCGTCCATTTATTTATAAATTATGTCTTCTGCATGAAATAGAAAATAAAATAAACAAGTAGAGCTTCGCTCTTCCTATGCCGTGCATGATTCATATCAACACATCTGGCTTCGCCCTTTAAGGCCTTGCCTTCAGTCATATTAGATAAATAAATATAAAAATAAATAAAAGAAATAAAAATGGCCTAAAACAGCTCCCTGAGGAATCTCAGGGATCCGGGTCCGCATTTTGTCGCGGTCACAAAATAGTTTTTTTTTCACAATTTAGGCAATGGTAATATTTGCACTTTATACGTTTCAAATGTGATTCAAACTAAACGTTGACAACAATATGTCTTTTTTCAAAATATCAGCTGCGGTCACGGTTATCTGATGATCATTTATCTTATATAGTGTTTTATCAACAGAAACAATATCATTTATATAAAAATAAATACAACAAAAATAAAAGTGGACCTAAAATGGACCCCTGCTGAACTCGAATATCAAGGTAAAATTTTTAAATAGTCCGAGAATTCATTTTGTTTTGTTTTGCATAATTATGGTATTTTTAACTTGAAAAATTTAGGATCTGACTTAAACTCCATATTGAAACCGATTCCAGGCATATCGGTCCAGTAGTTAAATATCTATAAGCAGTTCAATTTTGAACAATGAAAGGCTGTGGCGGCTATTTTGGATGCTAGTTGAAAAAATGAAACCGGTGGTCATCAGAAATGACCGCAAAATTTCATGTGTATCCGACCTATAGTTTTCGAGGAAGATATCACTTATTTTATCGTATCCAAAGATTTAGTGTTAATTTGATGACGTCTATCAACATGCCCAATAAATTAGATCTAAAAATTTCTAATAGTCAAACGAATATATAATAGATTTTGCACCCATTTGCTCGTTGTCAGTATGTGTCTAAGTGTCTTCGGCAACGTGCTTTAGCGATATATCGCTATAAAAACGGCAACAGTTCCACTATACAAGAACACTTAGCACGGATAAACCGTAGTATCCCAAAACACACCACATACATAAGAGGCCGTCCTACATGAACCTGGTTGTTAATAGGACGTTGACTAATCAAATAAAAAAACAAATTTGTACTGAAAATGCCATAAATTACACTGCTGTTTACTATGGTAATGATTTCGTAATTGGAATCAGAATTTTAAATTTCTTTTGAAGTAGATCTTATAAATCTTGTCACACCAATTGTCATTGTTTTGCATCTGTGGTAACAAACCGGTATGCACTATCTAACAAAAGACCGTTGATAAAAACCTGTAACAATAGCCATTCTAAAATCTACTTAATGTAAAATGTATATTTCATTTCATAATCAAACCTTTACCTTTAAATTTGTCTATTAATAACATTAATAGTTTTTTTACCCTGTGACAATAACAATAACATGCTTGTATACACATACATTGTCTCACGTGCATGGATGCTTTTAGAATTTCTTGGCATGCTTATCGATTTCGCATTGTAAAAATATTGATAGAGTTACCTCTATGAAATCATGCTCAAAAATTGTTCAGTTACATCCTTATTGAAGTGCTTATCCTTATGCTTACAAACGTTATGTCAGTATTTTATGCTTGCTCTACAACTACGAAGATAACCGTGAAAACATCGTACTTTTGGACACATAAAATGCATTCAGGCATGATGCAAACCAGGTTAAGTTTACGGAACTTCTACACAGCACATGTATCGACTTTTACTGAAGAAAGCCCTTCCGTGTTTCTCGAGGACTCAAACGACTCCCAATCTATCCCCAATGAATCGTCAAACGGACAAGGATAATTTACATCATGCAACGGGATCGTCTGAGGTCAAGTTGGCATGGTCAAGAATATAATGCTGAAAGAAACCGTAGCACATAGACTGTGCTCAGACGGCAGTGCTCCTTTGTTTAGACCTTTCAGGGGCGAGTAGATTTCCCTAGTGGCTCATGTCAGCATCACGAATTACTATGTACATATAGTCGTAACATATAACAAGGCCTGTGGCTGGTTAGATCAATAACAGAAAAACGCTGAATTCTCAAAAATGTTTCAAAAACCAACATATCGGAGATTAGTGTACTTTGGTTAAACAAATATTAATCAGTAAACTGAAAGTAAATGCAAATGTGTTTTGTGCTGAAATGGTTCGAGGACCGGTAGATTGCTACATGATAACTTGCTTATAACAATATATGTATACAACATATAGTTTTCAGACTGGCTGTGGATAACGTAAATTATAAAAAAATCATTTTCCTCTCTACCATTCCATATCAATGTCGTACGCTAGACATTTACATATAACTACATTGACACTGTACAGTATCTACATGTATATGCAGCGTGTGTTATTTTCCAATAATAACGTTGTCAGATAGAGCTCTGGCGTACTAATACCATAATCAAGAGTTAAAGAGTCACAAAAAAAAGCGTTTAAGTCTGTGTGAGAATTCACTGAAAGAATATTGAAATATTCGTAAAATTGTTCAATATGAAAATAAATTTTATTAAAATATTATAAATGGATTACAGTGTTGTATTTATATTTGTATATCCGTTTTATCGGTAGCACCATTTCATCAACTGCTATTGTTTAGTCGGTTGTCCATGGCAACGCACCGGATTCTTACTATTTCCTGCCAAATCATAGGCTCTTCCATCAAATTGATTTTTTTTTTCTTTTTGCAGACGTATGTATAAGTTTTATTTCAACACTTTATATTTTTTTAACTGTTTTCTCTTTAAAATGGGAATGACTAGTTCAAATGTAAATAAATACAAGCAATAGTTGTCATATTTTTGACATGCAATCGTGTGTAACATACATTGGGTGTTCTAGCATATCATGGTGCGCTAATAAGCACCATTGGCTATGCTAGAACACCCTAGGAATGTTACACACAAATGCATGTCAAAAATATGGCAGCCAAAACACCTATCTGGTACTTTTCGTCGTCACATATACAAACGAAAATAACATGATAAAACATTTTCAAAATTAACTTTTAATTAAGCCAATGTATAGTGATTTTTATTACCATGGTAACAAAACGGATGCCTCTGATTATTCAAATAATGAGAGTTTCCAATTCAAACAAATTTGATGATTGTTAAGATACTGAACAAAATGGTAACGTTTTCGTTAAAAACTCCTTTTTCCAATTAAAACAAATTATTTACAACTCTAAAGGCAAAAATTTCTTGTTGTAAGATCCCAATAAACAAAAATAAAATGTATCAGAAACCTTAAACTTCACAGAATATCCTTCGTCTAAGATATTGAATGAAGGTGAATTACAAGTTTTTTGTTGCAAATATAGAATACGATTTTTGAAATCAGTACTCTTTGGAGATATATATATTATCGGTAGTTTGAGAAATCATCACAGATGGATAGTATCATACAAGCGCTCCCAATTGCCTAACAGACAAAAAACAAATTTTCTTATGAATATTGGAAACATTGTTAGCTATACTTCGACAAGGCCACATTAACAGTATTAGGGATCATGGACTTACAAGGTTAGATTCTAAACTCCGGATATAAGGGCACGGTAAATTAGATTTAGGACAAATCACATCGGAACGACATTGTAGACCTTCTCTTCTCAATGAATGGATTAACATGAGATGTTCAATTAGGAATACAAATTCTTGTTAAATCATGTTAATTGTACAAGCGAGGTCATATATTTACGGAATGGTCCATTTGGAACTAGGCTAAGTCGTGCTAAGACAAAGGCTACAGAACTCAAGCGGTGGAAGGTTGTGTCTTTTAGCAAAGACTTTATTTGACGATTCGTTGAAAGAATTATTTTGAGGCCGCGGTATAATCGCATTGTGTAATACAATAGTGGTATCCATAATCATGTTGTATCAAGACTTAATAATTATTTTCAGTTTTTTGTTAGATAGATAATATTTACCGTTAAGCTTATCTGAGGATAACATATACATATATATGCCACATGTTGCGTGCTATGAGACTTACGTATATTTGTATGGTGTGTCAATCACGCAGTCCTGCACATTTTGTCCATATCGTGATGTTCCACTACAAAATACTGCCAAAGGGACAACCCAGTTCACCAAATGATGTTACAACACCACTGGGGAGGGGCGTCAAAGTGAAAATAACAAATAGTGACCTAACAAACATGCAATCAATCTTACATTTAAACAAAGCTTGATACGAATTGAGGGACAGCCGTACCACTGTTTGTCTCAACCTGGCGTAACAATAACCCAGCACAATTAATAATGGGGATGAAAATGCATTTAATTCTGACTTCTACGTTTCGTACAAGTTTTACGATGGTTTTACTTCATCATGAAGTGTCATTTGATTGTGCTGCATACAAAATATATGAAATGTGCTAATGTGTGAAGTGTTGTCTGATTTCTGTTGAGGAACATGCGAACCAGAAAGCTATTTAAAGAGTACAGTTTACTAGTTTTTGCTAGTTCCTTCGGTTTAATTAAAATAGAGTAGCTGTTGTTAATTATCTTAAGAAACACAAAGGTGTTATGCACAACATCTTGGGGCTGATAATTAAATTCGACGAAACAAATATGTTACGAAACGCCTTGACAAATAACGTCTGAGATTCCAAATTAATGATTGTTGTTAACCATCAATTTGTTTTGTTCCGTGTAATTACACTAATCAACTTTGCATTGAATTTAATTAAAGCTTATGATTGAAAACCATATTCTGAAATCACAATTAAGTCTTGTGCATTTGCTTGGTGTAGCCTTGACACAACCATACCGAACACCCTAATCATATCAGATCATACCCCTAACTTGCCATACTTTCAAGCATTCCCTTGTATTTGCAATACTTTGCATCAATCAAAGTGTCTAAAATAGTTTTAATGATCGATTTCGACATTAATTCAAATTCATTCCGGAGTGAATTATCATTAGTTGGGATATATTTTATGTTGTATGAATGTTTGATGTTGAAAAAGTGATGTTTTAATTAAGAATAAATGAGTCTAATATGATACATAAAAAATGTTAAGTTAATGGGTTTTCTGATATGTTGCGACTTTAAAAATGTTTTAATCATGTTACTTAAAATCTTGCAAAATTCTTCTCTTTAAGAATTTGAAAATACAACATGTAAATATATCGAAAGTACACTTTTTCGCTTTGTGGGAATTCCTGTCTCTTCCAAAATTCTCAAAAATTAAAGTAATATAACCTTATGAATAACATTTACTTAATATTGTACCTAAAACCTTCCTCAGATCCAGAAGTACTTACATAGAAACTGTACATGCTGCATGATCACACATGGCCACAGAATATATTTTTTTGTTTTCTACGGCTTTTTTTTAAAAAAAATTTTCGTTTATCGTGACACTGCCTCCACTATTTTAAATCTATTTAGGGAATATAATGACTGCTTGCACGAGGACGTTTAATATGTGACCGGATAGTGGTTAATTGCTCAATGTCTTTTGCAGTATGATTTAGAAGGCAACACAAAATATAACACTATTTCGCCATGTACGAAATCATTCCCTCACTTTTTCAAGTAGATCACGTTTTAATTTTAGCAGGGAAACTTGTAAGGGCGTTGTTTTAAGAACCTTTAGCAGGTTCGATAGAAGAAACATCAGGATTTGAACCAAATGATCAAATATATCTACGCAAAGGTTTTTTTGGCAGTCATGATTGTGGAAACTTGAGAAAGATATTACATGTGTATCCTTTCGTGGCAGACTGCCTAATGTACACCATTTTTTCAATTTTACTTGAATGCGAAATAATTTGTTTGCTCACGTAAGGCAACTTCAAGTTATTTTTAATTTTCTGCTCAGCCTCTTTTTACAGATTTATCTAGATAGAGTTTCAATGTTGCATGTAAAGCTGGTTTCTCCAATTGCCTTTCAAGGACAAATGGTATTCCAATAACATTCCCTGGGTGAAATAAATTTTCAATACCCATATTTCACACCAACTCATTTGAGCAGAAAAGAACAAAGTAATGCTATATATCTTTCTCTCTCTATAAATTTAAAATATACATAATCGCAATTTGTCGGGAGGGAAATGATTACTTAGCAATTTAGCAACGTAGCAATATTACACAGTTTATATTCGACAGCACAATGATAATGTTAATTAAAGTATTTTTCACAAATAACTGCCGTTTTAATTTTAAAAGGGAAAACATGTCTTAAACGGACAATTCAGTCTAAGACTACATAAAAATTTTCTGATATTTTGTTTGTTTGTTTAATTAATTAACATCCTATTAACAGCCAAGGTCATGTAAGGACGGCCTCCCATGTATGTAGTGTGTAGCGTGTGTGAAGTGCGAGGTGCGTGTTTTGGGAGATTGAGGTACGTTCGTGTTGTGTCTTCTTTTGTAGTGGAACTGTTGCTATATCACTAAAGCATGCCGCCGACGACATCAAGCGCAACACACCCCACCCGGTCACATTATACTGACAACGGGAGAACCAGTCGTCCCACTCCCTGTATGCTGAGCGCTACGCAGGAACAGAAACTACCACTTTTATAGACTTTGGTGTATCTCGGTCAACAATACGTAGCATCTAAGGTTAGGACGGATGCATAGACACTTTATATCAGCCAAGTTATGTTCAAATACACCTAAAGGAATGATATATAGGAATATAAAACATCACTGGTTTAAACCTTAAAGACTTCCTTTCTCATAATATCAGCGCTTCGCATCTATAGAATAATGTCCTGGTCTTGTGGTTTTGTATTCTGCCAAGACACAACACCTCAGATGTCATGATTTCTCTCCTGCTTAGCGTTTTATCGTCAAGAAACAATTGATTTGTCAAGTGAGCTTATAGCTTTGTACGATCATTAACATACCGCTTTTAATGTAATGAAACACAATGGGACTCCACAAGTGGCCTATGGGCCTTAATGGTCACACGAATTCTGATAAAGATGCATGCATACGCACTATAAAACGGCCAAATTGCAACAAACAAATAATGCCTATAATTATGTTTTTCCCAGAGGATAATCTGAAAACTAGTCACGGGTGACACCCATACACGCAGTCACTCCACAACACGGAATGATGTAAATGTTTTGTTTTGTTTAATAAGGGCAATAGACGCTAGTCCATTATATAAGGTCACTGACTCTTCAACCTCATCTCTAGGTATATTTTTCTTAGTAACAAAATTGGGTCCGTTGTCTGAGATTTTAATTAATGTCAAAAGTTATAGTTATTAGGAAAAACGTTACTTTAATGAACTTGTCTATAGTAATAAAGTTTTGTTGGTTCTTTCAATTTTATTACTTTTTTCAAATAATTTGTTAGGCAAAAGTGGCATTGGTTGTTGTTTGCAGTAAAATGTGAACTGTCGTTGCTTTTAAATGTGTGGTACTATCGCTGCCACGATTAGTTCATGTTAAAAAGTACTCGAATAAGAAATCGTTATTTATCTTTCGACATTATCATTTTGTCTTGGACATACAACGTATTCTACTGATTCTAATTTTCCTTGTGATTATTTTCTATCTCTTTTAAGCTTACCTCTGTGTTTGATACCAAAATCTTTATTCGATCATTTGCTATCTCTTTAAAGCTTTACATTCCGTGTATTATGTGAACTTATACCAAAATCCTTATTCGATTATTTGCTATCACTTTACTGCTTACTTACCTGTAGCTAGTCCATGTAAAGATGATTAATATCCACCTGTTGCTACGAAAAGGACAGGAGTACTGTACGGATGTCACGCATTTACTTAGTACATACTTGTAGTTCTCGGTCAATCTATGGAATCAATTTTTCACCGCACTTTAAACCATGACAAACGCCCTTCCAGCTGCTTTTTAGATTGTCATTCTTAGAATAAATGTTATTTCCGAATCGGAGTTAACTTAACAATACATTTCCCGTTTCTGTGAGGTCAAAGTTTTATCGCCATATCGTCAATAGTGTCGTCTGCTACCAACGAGAGCGATTCGCAGACAACAGAACAGTCTGACATGAAGCCGCTCTATCTATCGTAGGAATGGCTATACATAACGGTAAGCCTGCGTACACAAAGCAAAAGCACCAGTTTCAATGGAATACACATCAATCATATCATAGAGTTATACGTTCGATGTAGCACAGACATCTTATATCGGGCTCCTCACGATACTCTTCAAGTCAGAACTCTTACTTTGTGATAGTGGTATTAATCTAAACTTAAAAACTTTTCACACTGACACATTGAAAATGACAACATCTGGAATTATGGGTTTCAATAGATAACTGAAGACAAAAAACAGCAGGATAACAATTTTGTCCTGTTATTACAAATACTTTTAAAACTTTCAAAATAAAATAAAAGTGAGCGTTAAAAAATCAAATAGATTATCAAGAAAAATACATTCTAATTTGACATCAGAGGGTTATATATTTGGCCAAATGTACCATATCTAGTACCATTAATGGTATAAGACAATTTAATGCGTTCAGAGTCCTCTCTGCACTAGGCAAGAACCGCAATAAAAACCTTTTAAGCAGCACAACTGTATTGTCGGAGTAGAAACTACTCAATTTATGCCATAAATGCAGACCTGGACCTGAGATAGTGATAGAAGGATTTATAAAACTTCAAAAGGAAGTAAAGAAAGAATTCTACAAGTCTAGGCGAACTGCAAATCTCAAATCGGTCGTATTCTGTCTGTATAAGTGTTGGTTACTTACGATTGTCTTACAGTAGTATAACCGAGGATATAAGTCGCTGTTACAGCATAAAAAAATTGGTCAATAAAAGTAAATTAACTTTATTACAAAATGGCTGCTGTTACTAGCCACATTGATGTCAATAGATTTACACAATTAGCTGAGACAGCTTCCCACGATAAAACATTGTACAAAATCGAAGGCATTTTCACTCAGGACGCATTATTTGTTAAGCGACATTACATACATATAACGCTCAAAACAATTTGAGATAACATAGATATTTCACTTTGTGTAACCGTAAGGTTTTATTGATGAAATGTCTTTTATCACGTTGTTATGTCCGTATGTCCGACTGAAAAAGGTGTCTGCCATAGTAATTAATCATTCCCGGTGGTCGAGTGTGTCCTGTTACAGGTTGCGACATTCATTTAGACCTTTCATGTTTCCGGACGAACTCTGACTTCAGAACAATGACAATAACAGCACGTTGTCAATAAAAAAATGTTCTGTTTCAACATCATCATTATTATTTAATTCCTTTTGAGAGTGAGGGTCTTTTAAGATCAGCCTTCCATGTGCCCAAAGCGTTGCGATTTGTGAATGTCTGTATGATTTTGGAACCTGAAAAAACCCATTCTGGAACATTCTTCTTGGTAGAAAATAAATCGATTATAAAATGTTAAAGAAACGTTTATTTATAAGATATGATACTCAAAGCTTTAATTTCAAAAACGCTTTTCCCCCCGAACTGCTTGTTGCTAAACGTCCCTGACGTCATAATTTAGGCACGGCTATTAGTGAGCATTCGTCGCGACACTATTTCCTCAACAATAACTTGCTAATTGGCCGATGTTCCACCAACAGTAATAAGGCTTCCTTCTGGTTTACTGAGTGTGACTGTAATTCTAACTGAAATCAATAAAACGCTTGTCAACAGGCAGGAAACAGGGAAAACAAAGTCTTGAAGATACAGATGCTGAAAAGAACGAGATCTTCCTGAATTGTTACGTCAGCATCATATTTAACAACGTCAAGACTTTCTTTCACTTTCTATCAATGTTGCAGTTGCTGCAATCTGAGCACGATACAAATTTTGAACATAGCTAGGACAATAAAAAATTTATTGAACATGTATGTTGTCTAATGAGAATTTTGTTTCTTCAATGGAATTGTCAGGTTTTAAAGTTTTCTAACATAACATCTGCTTCTCTTTATCTCTCAGTTTGAGGCAAACGCAAACACCTGCCAGTTCGTCTATTAGTGAATCAAATTGGGGGAGCTCCGGTTTTCCTGCACCACGGCAGACGGAGTACGTCATTAAATGAATATAACAATGAATTGATGAATACGAGGGGATTAAATATTATAACCATAATTTGTTGCTTAATGCTAATAAACCGGGAGAAAAAAATAAAGTACTTCTGATGTGTGCAACAGAATATAATTTGCTTACAGAAGACTTTCAAATAAAACGGTTTAAAAGCTAAACCCCTAAGCTTCGTCACTTCGTTTACTAGGCTGAGTTAAAAACTAATCAACGATATAAACTAGCTTTTGTCATATAAAGCTTCTTGCTAAACTCCATTATTCATCTTATGTTAAGGTTTCCCGCCTACTCATCTAATTAATAACCGTTATTTTTTTCGACTTGAGTAAGATCACAAGTTTAATGATTTCATCTCAAATACCTCCACAAATAAACAATTCAGTGCAATGATACCCTATCGCATTGGGTATATGTATTGACAAAAGTACATTTCCAAATAGTTTGATCTTGCTGAAAACAAAGCTTTTCTTTGGCATAAGTATTCACTTCACAATCTCATAACGTTAAAATGAAAATAAATTATATTTGTAAAGTCATCTTCAATTTGTTACCATGACGTTACGAACAATTTTACAAGTAAATTCGGAATTTTATGAAATTGGATTTCCGATTTATTCAGAGTAAACGCAAAATATTTGCGTGATAACCCCATTATAATCTTATAGATAGGGTGTGTTTTTGGCCGGTGGACACTAAGCCTTCCTCTCAGGCGCTGCTCAGGTTTTCGTAAAAGGCGACTAAATTGGAAATTTTACTGTTTCTTTTGTTTACTGACTCCTCCTACATCACATTTGATAACTCCGCCTCTCTTTTGGCCTTTGGTTGAGCGCTTGTTTGTTTGAGGAAGGCTTCGAGTCCTTGTCCATTGGCCGAAACGCACAATAGTCTATAAAATGGTGCTATCTGTTCCGGCTTCATACTCAGCACAAAAGGATTGTGACGACTGGATTCCCGTTGTTAAATAATGCAAACAGGTAGGATGTGTTCTTTGGTGTCCTTGGAGGGATGCTTCAGTCGGATAGCATTATGAAAAGAGCAATATTCTAACTGTTGTAAGTGTTATGAATACTCCAAGATATGTAAATGTTCACACATGCAGCAAAATTGCGTACAACGAGGCCGGTTGTAAACGACTCTTGTAGATATGACGTTGAGCCTTATTAATTAAACAGGAGACGCTATGAATGAGGAAGTCAGGTAAGAGGAACATGAAAGCAAAAATTCCAACATTTAGTCCGCTTTTAATCGATGAAATGGTCCTATCGTTAAGATACCTTATCGGTTACAATCACAACAACATAGAAACAACGGAAGCTGTCTATGTGAGAAAGTTAATTGGTGAATATGCTTTGGCGTGTTAGTGTGTGTAACGAAGTTTATTTGTCCATATTCCCGACAGTCACCCTCTGGCATTCAGATCACATATCTAAACCAAGTGAACGAGGAGTGGGAGTTTACGAGTTAGAATGTTTAACATGTTATTTAACAGTAGCGACTGCATATTGCCTTTCTTTGAAATTCTAGAGAGAAAAACGTCAAAAACAAATGGCCAAGCTGTCTGTCATTATGTAACCAATACGTTTGGAAAAAAATACTTCAATAGAAAATTAAGCGCTTGCTTAATCACTCAAATTTATTGATTTGCCGTTAAAGTTGGTGTGTTGATGTTATCTGTAACGGCGTCACACATCAAAGAGCTTCTACTTATTTATTATGGAAGACATTTTTGTCAAGTATAAATACAGGAAATGAACGATTTAAGATAGCATAGACAATTGCCCTGCTGTCGCTGCATATTACGTGTGGCTTCATTTCACCGTAAACAGCACGCCCGTTTGTTATTTATGAAAGTGTGCCAGCTGATAATCAGAGACTTCAAGGTTATGACTATAATTTGCAAATGCGAATACATTTTCTGCAAATTGGTCATTTAAAAAAAATTTAAATAGACATGTAAATAACAATATTTTCCTTTCACAGAGAAACTCTCATATCATTTTCCATATTTAAATTGATTATTCAAATCTTGAACAGAAACTTTCACATTAGTTAGAGATAAATTCTTCATTTACTTCAAATAATTAATTAGGCTTGTTTAAATGCGCGCGAGGTGCAGAAATTCTTAATAGCAAGGACAAACTTGTTGTGCTCTTTCCTCAATCTCTGGATCGTACCACTGGCAACACTAGGTTAGTTGGTCGGATGGGTTTAATTTCCAATTTCCAATTAAATAAAGTATTATCTCGCTGAATCATGCCACCAAGACAACACATCAAAGCTGGCCACATTATACTGACAACGCTTGGTGACATAGAAAGTGTTTCTTCTCATATCTACAGGTGTTATATTGGTTGGACTCATGTTACCTGAATCTGTGTTGTATGGCTACGCTTCTAGTAACATTGCAATCTAATGTCGAGGTATGAGAGAAAAATACTCTTTCACGTGTATTCCCGTGTGTTGACTGTTCCTATCCTTCATATCCACATATGAATGATACTTATTCCGCTATTTTTAATGTACCTTCTTAAAATAAAGTTGACGACCTTTTCTAAATTTTAACAATACACATGTATATACGTAGCAATTGCAGCGGGATAAAACGGAAATCAGTTTCCCATATCATTGTTAAACAAATAGAAATGTCGCTAATTATTATTATTTTGAATTGTTTTTCTTTGTTCCTTGAACTGAGCGTGTAAAGGCTATAAGATGAGAGTAGTAACTCGCACAATGTATTCACAAGGGAACTAATATGTCAATAAATAAAAGATAAAATGAGATTTCTTGTTGTAAAACAAGATTGCTTTTGTAATAGATTACCGACGGGACATTGTCTGAAAATTATGGAAGGCGATACTTTTAAATTGAAGTTGGAAATGAGCTTTTTATTTTATATTTATTTTTCATTGTCAAGACATTGCGATTCCTCATAGGCATGCTGTCAGCGTTTTAAAGCGTTATCTGAGATTAACTTTGAATTAAATCTTAATTTTAGATCGACCCATTTAGTGGGCTATATGTTTGATTCATTGTATCGCCTTACTAACAGCTAGTGTCATTAAAAGACGTGATGGGTTTAGGAAGAGGAGGAAAGCGTAATATTCGGAGAAAAAAAACTAAGCTCAGTACCTGGGAATATTCCCACATGGTATTCGAACTGTAAACACCCAGATAGAGGCCTTATGGAAATTTGTTTTGACCGCTAGTACACCAAGGCCCTGGTATTTCGTTTTAGGAGGCGTAAAGTCATATAAACAGTCAGGTTTATTTTCAGAGGCCTCTCCCTGTGTGCGATATGTTGCACGGTGTCAACAAAAGGTCAAGAGTTACACTATCAGAAGTCGATACAACACGAATATGAAAACACACCGTGGGGCCTGATGGATTTGGATGAATGTCTTATTACCAGGTAATGTAATTTAAGGACGGAATCCTCATTATATAAATGTGTTGCATGTGTAAATGTGACGCTTAATTTATTGTTAAGTTTAATTGGTTATGTAAACATTTTGTGCTGATCGCAGTAAATAAATGTTATTTTGCATCGAAATTCTAGATTTTGGCTGTCTAAGCAGAATCACTAATTGTATGCTGGATTCTAGGATCCCGTAAGTGACACGGCCGCCTCTCATCCATCAAGTATGAAGTACAAGTCACTCAGAAACATGAAACGGTAAGTGTTTAACGTTTCCAATATATACAACCAACAAGAGTCACAAACCTTGAGATTTTAGACCCTGTTAAAACAAGTGATATTTCGTATGCTTACATGTACGAGGTACACTTCTGAGGTATACTTGAACAGTTAACATAATTCAGTTGATACAGAGTGTGTATGCATCAAGTCTAACCTTTGGTATTACTGCTGTATCGTAGATTGTTGTGTTGTCTGTGACAATTATATGGAAATCTGTGTATTTCAGTTTATTTAGTCCACAGGGTTCGGTACATATTTCTATCGCCAAATAACCACGCCACTATGTTTACTAGTGTCTATAACATGTACAAGGAGCGCGTACATTACCAGATTCGACTTTACAAAATCATACACATCGAGTCATTTTTACCTGTCATTGCCAATGGCGGTTGTAACCGAAAAAGTATTGCGTAATGTTAAGCCCGATGCATAGATACTTTCAATAAAGTAAGTTATGTTCAAGTACACCTAAGAAGTGATTTATAGACATAGGAAAACGGGGTCTTCAACCTATAGTATGCATTTTTCATATTGCATTTGTTGATGATCGCTTTTCCCCCTATTGCATAATCGGCCTTTACAGGTTGCATGACCATGTTGTACAAGTGAAATAACAATGTTGTACAAGGGGAATAACCGTGTTGCATAAGTAGAATGACCTTGTTTCCATGCCTTCATAGTCATATAAATTGGCTAGTTGACGATGTCGAAGTTACTTACTAGGATCATTCACTTCATTTTTGAATTGACATTGCGACGTGTGTTGACAAATTGGAAAAGATATTTGAATATGGAAATGTCGATAATTTCACGTTTCGTGGCAGAATTCCAATTCCATTATCCATAAGCTAACGTATTAGTATATGCTTGTAATGATGTTGGCAGGGGACCTGTCGGAATTAATTCCGGATTTCTAACAGCGTTTTTGTCCTTTGAACCTTGTAGATGTTTTTATCTATATGATACAGAGAAAATTTTGGATCTGGTTGATGGCATTGGCCTGGCCAGTCATCTTCCCCGTACTTTTACGTTAATCAAAAGATGTCACTAAATCAATAAAGGAGACTATCTTACCAGCGTCATCGTATTGATTTCCTACATGTAGAAGAACATTTATTTTTCTCATAACGATAAAAACGGAATGAAAAATATCACAGATAACACTTCCCTAACGTGCCAGGCCATATCTATCGACGACGGGTGCGTTCGAATCCGCTCATAATTACACGAATCTTCAGGTCCAACTGGTTAGTTCAGATTTGTTCATTAATCATCGGAAAACCTCGATGCAGGGGTCTAGTAATTACATAGTCGATGTGGGATTTAGAAGATGACGAATCAGTAGACATACTGCAGACCTTTAATTTTAAGAAGAGGTTTGCAGTTACTAATTACTTCAGGACCATTTCATGTGAAATTGGACATCCTAGCCTATCCGGAAGACTTTTAACTGTCGACAACCATCCAATCTGTCTCGGCTCATTTTATTAACGACAATCTGATACTACCAAATCTGTCTTAAATAGGCTAATGTACTGTAGATAAATCGAAGTCGTAACTGTCGGCTATTATACATATATGGTGATTGTTTTTAACGTTCCGCATACAAATACAACACGGTAAAGATTCGTTTTATCCGAAGCAGTCATGTAGTAGTTGTAGCATGTTTGATAATAATAAAAAATGTATAATAAGCGAACACGTTTTCATATTCAAAATACGAACAAAAAACGACGGTACCGCAAGGTTCTGTCTTTGAGCTGTGCTTCTCGGCACCTCTATTGGTACGAGGATATATTTCTGTATCTCTTATCATTGTTCCTAATTGCAGGCGTACCACGAGGCACTTTCCTTGGTCAAGGCTTTTCGAGACCCTACGTATTAAGGCTCTATCTATCACAAGTTTCTGTCTTGCTTCCTGCTTCTCGGTTCCACAAAGTTACAAGCCTTCATATAAAAATTCGTATTTTTAAGACGTATCACAAGTCTTTATCCTTGGTTTTTCTTTTCGTGTTCTATTGATAGACGGGTCCATTTAAAGCTGACGATGCATTGCACTAGGGGATGTCTAAGAAACGATTTCTGAATAAATATTTACCTATCATGACCTGGTTGAGAGGGCACTATTGCCTCAGTATTGTCGAGGGATGGAATAGTACCCGAGCCGAAGGCGAGGCCACTATCCCATCACGAAACAATACTTTAAGGCAATAGTGCCCTCTCAAACAGGCCATAATGGGTTTAGTACACCACCCTCACATGAGACTCGTTTTCATGTCATCGTAACAGAAGCACGTCAAGCGACACTTCGCAACTCTATCTTCATTTTTCCACATTACGTTGTTACATAACAAGTACAACATATGAATTGTCGCAGAAATCTGTGTTTCCATAAAACGTGATTCA
Source organism: Argopecten irradians (assembly GCF_041381155.1). NCBI lineage: Eukaryota > Metazoa > Mollusca > Bivalvia > Pectinida > Pectinidae > Argopecten > Argopecten irradians. Next base: position 6,889,338 of record NC_091135.1, read on the forward strand.
GCTTCATGAAGATTAAAAGTATATCAATATAGAACAAGGACATAGTCATTCAGATCCCCCGCCAATGGAGATATCAAAGCTGAAGTAAGTTTGATTGTGGAGACTTATGTGTATGAAAACAAAACAGGAAAAAGGAAGTTGAGCTAAAGAAAGATGGAGTATAATTCAAGTAGAGCGGGGCTGCGCATGCAGTTGTTGAATCAGGTATACAGCCTTGACATTTATATAGACTATATACACACAGATGGGTGGAGTTTTGCAAAGTAACATTTACCATTTACCATGATATTTTCAGCAATATTTCCATGGTAACGGAAAAAGTGCAAAAAATGAAAACCTAAAAATAGCAAAAGGTACTACTAGACCATAAAAAGAATGTGTCTATGAAGTTTCGTGAAAATATCTCTGCTGGTTTTAGAGTTATGCTGCGGAAACGAACCTGGTAAAAAATACGATATTTTCAGCAATGTTTACATGGTAACGGAAAAAACGCAAAAAATGAAAACATAAAAATAGCAAAAGGCACTACTAGACCATAAGACCAATGTGTGTATGAAGTTTCGTGGAAATATCTCTACTGGTTTTAAAGTTATGCTCCGGAAACCATTCGTACGGGACGGACGGACGGAACCCATTTGTATATCCCCCGCCAACTTCGTTGGGCGGGGGATAACTAGAGTGAACTGTTTTCTGTAGAAAAGTAACATCTGCTTCTATCTCGCAAACAATAGCCCGTCCTCCATCTTGACGTCTTGATCGAAGCGCAACGTTATAATGACGTCATGTAATGGTGACGTCACAATACATTCACGTTCAATTTTGGTCCACTTCAATAGTGCCCATATGTGTAGCCAATCAGAATACACTGTTCTGTCACGTTATGTACTATTTTTTGTTCATAATACCTAATTTGCATCGTCAGCATTAAGGACGGCAACTTGTGTTTGTTGTGTTTGTGTGTGTGTGTCAAGTGCAAGGTGAGTGTTTTGAAAGTCTCTGGCATATTCCTGCTGAGTCTTCTTATATAACGGAACTATTGAGTCCTTTTTATAGTGCTATATCACTACAGCATAAAGCAGAAAATACCAAGCAACATATCCCAACAGGTCACAATATACTGGACAACGGGCGAACCAGTTTTCCACTCCCTAAATTCTGAACACTAGGTAGGAGCTTTCTAGAATTATAGAATTAATGATCACGATCAGAAGATTAAAAATAATATAAATATATTTTACTCCTTTAATCAGTGCCTGACATTTATGAACGAAGAGTGTCTTTCATATGAATTTGAACACTAACATCCACGTCTAAACGCATCGAACGTTTTATACGTTTAACATTTATATCCAAATATTTGTTATTGCCGCGAGGGTTATATATTTCAGATATATTTGTTCTTTAAAACATTTATACGTATATTTTTTATTTATACAGGATAATAAGGTGTGTGTCAGGTATTGTATATATAAGATATTTTAACTGTTGTTAACAGCGTAATGGAAACATAGACATTATTAATAAGGGCGCCGAAGGGCACGAAGTGCGAAGCACTGCTAAGGTAACACATACACGAAAATAAAGGAAAAAACACAATCTTCAAAATTCAATCCTACACACCGACAGCTTCAGTTTGCGGCCGCCATTTTTTCATACATATGGGGAGGTTGTGCGTTGCTCCGGTACTGCTCTCCCCAGTAAATATATATTTAACTAATGCAAATGCATGACAGGAGTAATTAAACATTTTTTTATTATTTTTAAAATAATAATAATAACACTTTGAAAATTAAAAGCTATAGCATGCAGTCAAATATCCACCAAGGCGAAGACGAGCACAAGGAATCATGACGTCACATAACGTCAACAAATGGCGCGAAATCATAGGATTCGCATACGCGGCACTCCAGGCCTTGAATGGACACAGAGAAATCTGAATTTTAATTTTTTAATTTGTTTGAGTTTATGGTAGACCAATATAAAATCATATACTTCTATAGTTTAAAGTGTGTCCTTTTATTTCTAAATTATGTCTTCTACATTAAATAGAAAATATAATAAATAAGTAGAGCTTCGCTCTTCCTATGCCGTGCATTGTTTATATTAAAACATTTGGCTGCACCCTTTAGGGCCTTGCCTTCAGTCATATTAAATATACAATTAATATCAATCAGTAGCGTCTATTGATGTTTGGAAAGAAATTTCTTATCACAGACTGTTGTACGGCCTTCAGGACAATTGTCTGTTACTATTGTTATTTTCGACACAATCTGAAATAGATCTCTGTTTCTTTAATAAAATGTACATCGGGAGAATGGATTTGTATACCCTTAGGAATTTACACGTTGGTTTGTCTAGACAAAATAAACTCGAACACAACAATGCTATTTGTGAAGGCACATGATACGTTATCGAGTGAAGGTTGAACTTTTTATGCGTTCATTTCCTACTTGCTTAAGTTGTGATATCACGTATACATTTTTAACACTTCATCCTCACCTCCAAGGCGCACTTAAACATAACCTAATTGATAAAAAGTGTGAATCCTTCGGAGCTAATACATGTATTATGTATCACTGTTGACTCGTTATGAAGTGCTGTGTAACTTGTAAAGTTTGGCAAGATATGCGAAAAACGAACATTTGTGGAAAACAAACCTACAGGGTTTGGGACATATTTAAGTCACCAAATAACCATTTTCTATTACTAGTGTTTATAGCAAATAATATTTAGTCACCATACAAGTAAAAAAATATAAAGACTCATTTTATATTACAATATATATTTTTTTTGTGTATTTATTTGACTGTGGGGTGTTTGTGGTGTGTCATATTGTAAGAGTGGAGCTAACGTTCAGTATCAAGAGAAAGAATTAAACAGTTTGCCCCATTGTCTTTTTTGTTTGTTTGTTTGATTTATTAACGTCCTATTAACAGCTATTCAATCTAGTTTGATCGAAAGGAGTTTGCTATTAGGTGTTTTTGATGACATGAGTCTGTTACTCATTACAATATTAAATACAGTTCCGCTATCAAAAGGAGAAGCAACACAAACATAACAGTCTCCCAAAACGTTTAAGTACTAACACACCCAACATATTACATACAGGGAAGCTCGTCCGTAAATGACTTTAGCTGTTACGCAAAACCAACTATCTTATCAAAACCCCTTTTCTAGTGCTATATCACTGAGGTGCTAATCACTGAGTGAGACTGTCAAGCACACTGCCATAACACTGTGTGCAACCTACTAAAGGACCTCTTTCACGAACAATGGAAATTTGCCCACGAATCAATTTTAGTAAAATTAAATGTTATATGTAGCAACATTAATGCAAACCCTTGAAATACGTTTGAAAAATTCAAAAGGTCCCAGGGACATATTTCAAGGGTTTGCATTAATGTTGCTACATATAACATTTAGTTTTAATAAAATTGGTTCGTGGGCAAATTTCCATAGTTCATGAAAGATTTGTTTGTTTGTTTGATTGATTAACGTCCTATTAACAGTTATGGTCGTGAAAGAGGTATTTTGTTCAGGTAGTATTGGCTTTATACATAAAGAATTGAGTTATCGTGCATGGGCATCAAGAAATAAGGACATATGCCACAAAAAGCGTGAATGTATTTATTATACACTGAGAACTGCACAAACACAGCAAATAGTAAACTGACCTAACCAATCCATGTTTATCAGTTTCAAAATTGTGCTAGTTTATATCTAATGAGATAAATCAAAAACGGGAAATTTAAGCCGATGTATACGCTTAAGTTCCATAGGACAACCAATACGGATAAAAGAAAACGAATTTTGTATAGAACCTAATTTTAACATTATTACCGGGTATGTAATTAGTTCGATGGTAAAAGTTGTTTTGATACTTGATACAGCACTTGTAAAGTACGCGTTCATCCAATCGCTTATTATTTCGAAAAGTACGCAAGTGTAATTATTCAACATATCCTTTGTGCCTTCGTTCTAAAAACCCAAACGTGGAGAAATAACAGAGGCAATGTGCACAAATTGCTCATGTAACATTTAGAATAATAATTGAAGCACTTTGAAAACAAAGTTCACTTTCAATTTTTTTACTTTAAGCACTTTTGGTAATCAGAATATGCGCGGTATATATATAGTAACCGAAAATTGAATGTCATTTTCTATTTATGTGTGATTGTGCTAGACAAGGACTCGTATGAAATATAGATAGTATTGTAAAACTATGCATTAATAACGACAATCTTATTTTCGTTTTAAATCATTATCGTTGCTCATAAAACAACAGGTAATATATTAGATCTATAATTCAAATTATCGTTATTGCACAAGGGGGATATGATGGCAGCGATATAAATTGGACCATGTCTTATGCTTGGAGAATCTATCAATCCAATTATATCGTATGCCAGACAGAAGATGTGCGTCTTGATTTATGAGATTGCGTTACCTATTGGCTATGGCGGGAATAAAAAGCGTTATGACAACTTTATATAAGTCACGGTCGTCTGCGGGGACTGAAAACAACTAGCGGGAGGCTATCTACTCCCTCCACCTCCCAATTAAGGCAGGAGGATAGCACTGTGTAATCAAGGACTCGTCTAGTGGTCATCAGGGGTTGCTCCACTAGACATTTGTCAGACAAACTAATTGGCACTGCTTCTAAGCACCCCGCTGATATTTCTAGTTTACCTCTTGACTGGTTTGATCAGATCGTTGTAAGATGTATACTCAGAAACCAATTTAGTCAGTTGTTTACTCTGAGCAACATTGCCCTCTGTGCACCCGTTCTGATTCTGATTGTGATGTTTTTATGGTACATTAACAAAATCCTCACTAAACTGAAAAGTTACAGTAGTGAAAAATAAACTTTCACTTAAAAAAAAAGTTATCAAGGCACGGTATTATACAATTGTTGACTGGGATTGAGGGCAACAGATGATTTGTTAGTCCCGAAGACAAATTATTTGTTTGAGGGTCCAACAAATCACCTGTTGCCCGAAAATACAGTTGATAACTGTTTTGTTATACCCGTTGACTTAAAACAATCCATTGACGTCATGAATTGTAGGTGTGACGTCACTCCGATCCAACAGCACATTTTTACAGTCGCAAACATGAGCATCGGGAAACTAGTCAATATATAAACCTTGGGATCACACGAAACGAGATTTAACGGACACTAGTGGAAATCGATTACCTAATCGTTTAAGGTTACGTCACATGGAATGTAATATAAAAACTAATAATGGTTTAATTTGGTACACCTCCTCGAACTTGTAACGTATTTATAAACAACCATCCTTACGGTTAGCAAATGAATACGGAACACAAAATGAAATTACGACCATCGCAGATCTAAAGTCGATAGCGATAACCGGACAATATAAAGTCCAGACACTGCTGACGTAATGCTTATTGACATATAATGTCGTCAGCTGTTTGTATAGATGTTGATGTATTTTTTGCTGCTGATTTTAGCTTCTAAATTTTCTTATTTTCCTCTTTTCGCTAAAGCGATGCTTATGTGTAGATTGTGTGAGTGATCATCTGTTGGTTTGTTGATTAGTTAATGTCAAATGATATGATCAAGTGGCAAGAACCTATGTTAACTTGTGACCTTTACCTGATATTCAATATATCATGTCTCCACTATTCTTAATAAAATTGGTTCAAAATTTAGTAGAGAAATAAAGAAAATAAATGATAGAACAGTAATACTTCTGAATTAGGCAATGACATCCAAACTAGATTAATACTCCACAAAAATTGTATTGTTCAGTATAATAAAATCCAATATCGTTATATCCACCCCGTTACAAAAGACAAGAGAGGGTATATATTATACAAATATTTCATGGGTTACTGTGCTCTAGTTCATAATATTTAACCCGAGATGGTGGTAATCAACAAATATAATATTGCACTCGTGAACTAGAGCACAGTTTCCCCATGAAATATTTGTTTTATTACATAATCACCAGTTTTTCAGTTGAATATTTTTTTAAAACGAACGAATACGAAAATCAGTTATCAAAACCATCAGCAACGTATTACCCACGTACGTCACGTTATAACTCCGGTTTGGATGGCGTATTTTCTTCTTTAACATTATTAGACCTGTATGCAGCATGTTAATCGCATACATTCATCGTGTCCGTTAGGGGTGAAACGGTATACTGCGGTGTAGTAGAACCGCGGTATTGCGAGCTCGGTTCGGTACACGGTATTGTTAACACAAAGTACGGTACATGCACCGTGAGTGAAAAAGTTTTCTATTCTATGGGTGTCTTTTTCACTGTACGCCGGTTACACAAGTCAGATAACAGCGATTGGTCATGCGGCCGTCATTGTGACCCAATCGCAAGCCGCCTTACATAAAACCAATGCTCTGACAGAAAATGGAGGAGGCATCGTCTGTAAATTTGAGAGATGCTGCAGCATCGTACCGTTCGGCAGTTTGGAAACATTTTGGTTTTAGAACTAAGGACTCCATGGCAGCTACATGCCGTATATGTTATACCGATGTTCCGTATAAGCATGGCAATACATCAAACATGAACACACACTTAGTGAGAAAACACAACATCGGCAATGTTCGTACTGCTCAAGTCCCAGTCGGCCAAGTTCCGACCGTAAGTAGTAGTACTGCCCAAAAAAATCACAACAAGGCCAGACAACGATATCGGAGATATTTTCTAAAAAGTAACCCCATAATAACTGTAAATCCAAGACAATTACACAGGCAATCGGGGGTTTTTATCGCAGTTGACATGCGTCCATACTCTGTAGTTGAAAACGCCGGATTTCGATATTTGTTAAACGCACTCGAGCCGCGATACGCAATACCAAGCAAAACACATATAGCGGATATTGTTATACCAGCACTATATAAGAAAGTCAGAGAACGAGTAGAAGCTGAAATTAAAATGGCCGACAGTATTGCAATTACAACAGACTCTTGGTCATCCAGAGCAACAGAAAAGTTAAAAGCTGCACAAACAGCTGTATTTACGCCACATATAGGGTGTTTCGCCCATACACTTAATCTTGCTACTGGCCGTGGCTTAGCTGTCAGAGAATTAGATAGACTTCTTGGAAGAGTGCGTAGAATTGTGTCATATTTTCACAGGAGTACATCAGCGGCAGCAGTGCTATAGGAAAAGCAAAAGCTGTTGGGACTCAAGCAAAAAAAGTTAATCATGGATGTTTCCACTCGTTGGAATTCAAGTTTCCATATGATTGTGCGGTACGTAGTGCAACAAGCTGCTGTATTTGCAGCCCTAGTGTCTAAAGATGTCAAGAAAAATGTTAAAGACATTGTGACATTATCTGATACAGACAACAAAAACTTGGAAGCTGTTGTTGAAGTTCTTGGTCCACTCAAAATGGCAACAACAACAATGTGTACAAGGAACCCTACTATTCCTTTGATCCATCCTCTGAAGGAGAGATTGATCCAGGAGCTGAAAGTTGAAACCGATGACAACGTAGTCAAATTGATCTTCATTTAACACATTCGATAACTCAATATACTTCCCTCATCAATATACACTTTCATTTTACAGTAAACTTTAATTTGATTGGCCAATTATAAATGTTCCTTAATGGTTAAAGTCAGATTCTACGAGCGTTGTGTTCAATGGGAAATATTTCAGAAGATGAATTTTAGATAAAAAATTGAATTTGTTTTCGTGCATGAACTTTTATTTTCATACGATATTCAATGATTTTAGAAGAACTGTTTTTGTATTTTTGAGTTACGCTCAATATGACTTTGAAATCGAGGTTGTGTCAAGCGAAAGGAAGAATAAAAAAAAAGATCATTTCAAAATTGGAAGCCTTCAGCAGTTATGTAATCGGGACAATGTTTATTCCATACCGAGAGGACATAACTCATCTAATGATAAGATACAACAGCGTTTAATAATTCAAAGTGCCCGGTTTTCGTCCGTCAACATCTCTTTATGTAAACTGATAATGATCAAATATTATACTGTTATCTCCTTTTAGTACAAAAACGATTTCTGTGCTAGGTATTAAAATTTATAGTGTTACATATCTTACAAACGGATAAGGAAAATTCTATAATGGACCTCAGATATGAATTTTCAGTTATCTCCTAGAAAGTCTTAAAACAGGAAATGCATTATGTCTGTACTGATTGCTTATCTGAGCTGGATCACAAAATTTATTAGCTGTGAAATATGACAGTTATGGTTGTTTCAAGATAGCTTCTCATATCTTTGTAGCTCGTGAAGTGTTCTATCAATACATGTAATGAGGTTACTACTGTTGTCTCCATAGACACTGTTTCCTTGCTGATGTTGTTCTAATAGATCCAACAGTTATAGCTTTACAGGTTTGCTATACTCTTTAGTGGAATCAGATTCAATGGTTACTATAAATGATTACTGTTAAGTAATGGATTACAAAGTATGCACAGGTTAATATCATTAAAAGTCGATAACATTGACAGATTTTGTATATGTATTATTCTGATTACTGGTTTTACATGCAGAAAACGAGTGGAACCATTATATAAACATTGTAAAAATGCGTTCCTTCATCAAATATTTTTTAATATACTTTAATTTTACTTTCAGCATATCCGTATATTCCATATGATACGACCCCCCCCCCCCCCCCAAAAAAAAAAAAAAAAAAAACAAAGAAAGAAAAAAGACGACATATTGTCTTCCATTTTCATAAATGTTGCATGTGTTGTGTGTTTGAGTAACTGGTATATTTGTGTTGTCTCTGCTTGACATATCGACATTGTAGCCCATTTCACAGTGCAAACTTACATAGGCATACTACTAATATAGCACAATACATAATACAGATATCAGAAAAGAAGTTGTCAAATAAACGTAATGGCGGCGAGTTTGGTTTGTTTGATAAGATTAATGTATTATTAACAGGTAGGGTCATTTAAGGACGATCTCCCATATATGGCGGTGTGTGGATATCGGTATGCTTTGGGAGGGTACGGTATAATATTGTTACGTCTCCTGAACTTAGTGAAACTCTTGTCCTTTTTATAGTGCTATCTTACTGAAGAATGTCGCCGCATACACAGCACAAGCACATCCGACCCTGTCACATTATAACCGCGAACGGATAAATCAGTCGTCCCGCTGATTCCATTCTATGCGCTAAGCAGGAGCAGCGGTGGAGTGGATATTTGAAATGACAATGAATGTCCCTGTTATGGCGTAACATTAGAATCTTCCATAGACATTTTGTTTATTTCAAATAATTAATGATTTTAATAATGTATGTACACATGTATCCTTCCTTCCTTTTTTACTTGTAAGGTGCTTTTTGTTGAGATTGGTTTTATACGTAACTTATCTTAGTCTTCTCTTCAAAAATTTATAGTGATATTGCAATAAACACACAAACAAAGACTATCGATAAATGTTGGCTATTGAGTATTCTCAGAAATAGTATGTCGCAAGAATAGCAGAGCCATTTTATTTACTCTGCCAAGTATGCTATATGTATACACTGTTAAAAGGTCGCGTCACTCCGTAAATGAGGCAGATGTATACGCCTAAGCAGAATGTCATCCGATATTGGTAAATCTTAGGACTATGATCACTTGTATAGCTTTGCATTCTAATGTCGGTTTGCCTTGGCGACGACGTTCTATTCTAAAAACAAATTCTGCTGTATAGAACTCAGACACAAGTCGAAAACCAAGCCCCGTTTCATGCCACATTGAGTCCCAGAGTATATTTGTCATTGAGTTGGCAGCCATTTGTTCAATTTACAATTTCCTTTGTGTAATTCCAACAAAGAATAGTTTATTTTATGTCTTTCTCTAATTTCTCCTGTAGAGGGTATACAGATTTGTCAGCACCGAATGTTTATTTCGCTTTATGTAGAAAACATGTATCGAACAAAAAAATAAGAACAATACGTAGTGACATTATCAGGCAGCATACACCCTAGGAACATGTCGTAAGAATGATATATCGGGATGTAATTTCTCTCGGGGAAAATCTTACGTCCATCAAATTGTCATGTTTCATTAATCTTCAGTGATGGATGTCTTACAATGTCTACCACAACTGTGATGTTGGATGGTTTTGGCTGGGGGACTCCACCGGCGCTATACGACTGTTGACTCCCATAACGATAGTTATGTAGCGGGAGATATCTAAAACAATCACGGCGTTTGATTGCCTTGTCAATCCTCTTGTTTATGTATATCTTGTAAGCCTAGTTCATCTTGGTCTCTAATTTCGATTTTTCTTCATACACCATTCCGATGTGTTATTCCCGACTAAGACGTCGGCTACAGTACATTAAATCGCTGAACCCATTGTACTTTATCAATGATATTATTTTGTGCTCTGTAAGTATTTATAGGAATTTACTGATAACGTTTCCGAAGATGGTTGATGACTGCTGGCACGGAGCACTATTTCCTTTCTTAAACGGAGACTATTTTTTTTGTTCATTGGTGTTCATGAAGTAGAAGCTATTCTATTTATTGCTTTTCACGCGCCCCAGTGGATGTTGAATATGAATCCATAAACTGTTAAAGTACAGTAGGCTATATATAGCTCACTGTACTTGTGTAGTTGCTTTGTCATAGATGTCTTTCATTATCATCCTTATATTTTTGATATCATCAGGCTCTTAACACTAATAATATGAAACGGCAAAACATTACATGTTACCATTATATCACCTGCTGGTTAACCTACCCACACAAAAGGCACCATCCTTACATGCCCTTATCAAATATGGTATTATGCTCAATTCCAAAAACCAACCAACTTCTGACCATGCTTGTGTTGTTTGCATCAGACATCAAGGAGAGCAAATAAATTGTTAACTAATTGACTATCGTTGTAATACACACTGAATCAATAACACGTTATAATATGTAGGGTTACTCTTGTGTGTTTGCGTGAGACTTTGACAAAGTACGTGTATTATTATTGTCATGCTTGGCACAAAAAAAATGCGCCTGGCATATCTGACAAGACAAAACCTATTCTCCCAAAATTGCATTGCTCACGTTTGGAGTGGTTGTGCGTATGTCACGTCTTTGATAATAAACTTATACGAGTGACTTTTCTTATCGACGTTTAAGTTATATTCAAACGTCTATGCTGTATTGTTTTGGACCACGTAACAAGAATGATTGCAAAAGGAAACAAATGCGACAGGTGGCTCTAGGGACTAGGTACCCTCATTAAAAACCGATTGAGTAAGATTCGAAATCAGAAAAACAACGTTGATGTTTTCAAAATGTAAAGCTCTATCATCATCATCAAACACAATTATAATATCATTACATTCAAAGTGTATTTAACGCAGGTAAGAACAAAAAATATAAACCATCACAAAAAGACGATTAAACGGTTTATTGATAAGCCAATAAATGTTCTTCTTCATGTATTGCGCCACTTGAATCGATCTGTTCATTTAGCAATTAAAGTTAGTGACTGCATATCCTTTCGCATTCTTAAGATATAAATAGCGTAAAATACCTGATGTAATAAACGGTTAGTTGGTTGTTTATTACAGCCATGTTTACAACTCGTAAGTATGGCTGTGGTATTATTATTTCTGTTGTTGAACTCATGCTCTTTTATAGTCCCTTTTCCACTGAAACGTGCCGCTGAAGACACCCAACAAGCATACCCTATCCGATCCTTTTATACGGATAACTGGCGGGCGAGTCGTCCCAATCTCTTAATGCTGAACAGGAGGATAAACAACAACTTGTATAAACTATGTTAAAAGTCAATATATTATAATCATACCTGTCATTAATGCATATGAAGCAAATATGAATACATTCTTATTGAAGAAAGAATTCTAAATAAAATCTGTTCGATATAATTTTGATAGAAGTATTCATTTTAATTTGCTCGACATTCTATTAAACTGTAATGCCATCTACAAGCGACCTTTCTTTCATTGTAGGTCTGAGGGCGATATGTCTACGTTACACTGTATATTGCTTTATATCTGTATTTTTGTCTTAACATGAAAGCAAGCTTTGATTAATCGTGCTGACGGTACCTTTAGCGTAGTCAAGTCGCTAACATAATTAACGTAAAATGTTTAGATCAGAAGATGTTTCTTTCAGATGATTAAATTGTAAGGAGATTTTTTTATTTCTTAAGGAAATGCGTGCAATATATCAAATTATGAAACTGCAAGGTATGTATTTGACATTGAGTTACTTTTCACCGAGTTATGAGATTTTGAATGATGCATTGCGTGATGTTATTTTCTTATGAATTTAACAAGTCATCTGGATCGACATTTGAGACAACATTGAAAACAAAAATTCGGAAACTGTCTAGGGAGGGCATTTCATTTTCTGTACATAATCCCACATTCGTGTCTTGTCGTTTGCTGTCGTCAGAACTTGCACAATATGTCAGTACGTTATCTTGAAGTGTCAGTTTCAGAAGTATTGTAAATCTGAAAATTATTTTACACTTCCAAGAGGCGAAAACTAACATAAATATACCAGACATTTCAAACACTATTGCCGCACGACTGATAAGATGGAGATCGTCCAAAAAATTACAAAACTTACAATTGATATTGAACAGACCAAAGTAGCAGAATTATTTATGAGGATCGTTTTCTAAAGCTACTATGCGTTGCAGCGCCCTCATCTGCCCTATGCACGTGTAGCTCGTTTTCCATCAGCCTTTACATCGGAGGGAACTACGTAGGCTAACCCTCACCGGTAGAGAAGAGAATTTTATTTCTAGAACTACTCACATTGCCTTACATTAGAACATTTACCTTTTACTATGCATAATCTTGTCTGCAAAATTACCTTTTTTTATTCATAGAGGCTCCCATGGTTGTATTTGGTATTTGGATACCTTCACGATTGAACCTTTTAATTAAAATTGTTCTTGCTACATTGGAAAACAGTAGCGGGTAAATTTAGCGGGGCTTTATTTTCGTTATGTTCGCGATTTTTATGAATTTAACTTCTGTTATTCAAAAGTGATAATATTGAACACAGAGGGATATATCCACTATACAGTATGTCAATTTGTTTGGTTTTATTTTTCCGTAAGGAATGCGGACAATAGTTGTATGAATTAACTTAAATGAATGACGTTAATCGCAGAGACTTTATACAGAATCTGTGTATGCATGTACTTTTGGGTAAGTCCATTCCCTGAAAAAATTAAGAATCAACTTTAAACAGAACGTAAAATAGGATTTGGCCGTGATACATGTAGAGCAGTCAGGTTTACAAGGGAAAAACATCAGCTTGATATAATTCCAATCTGATTAAAATACTGATCCACTTTATCGCATTTTGTTAAAATAAGGATTTTTAATCAGATTGACGCAATCTAGGATAGACAATGACGCATGCTTCGATTTAAAATGTTAGCATTATATTTTAGCCTTAATGGGCTCTTGTTTGTTAAACTTTTTTGTTTTATTAAATTTACGTAATATCACAGGCGCTAGGTCATGTATGCGGTCTGTTGCCTGTATGAAGTGCATGGTGCGTGTTTGGGGAATCTGCGGTATAGTGGTGCTGTGTCTTCATAAAGCCAATACATTTAGTTTTCTAACCATAATTTATTTCTATATATTGGAAATTTGAGGGATTGATGTTCAATGAAAAATGAAAAAGTGTTACACACCAGACTTCTTTTATACATCTACAAATGAAAATCTGCTATCAACTGCAGATTCCTTGGCTTGATGCTGTAAAAATACATAATTAGTAATTTATATGTTCATTTATGCATCATTACCACTTTTTTTGTTTTTTTTTGTTTTTTTTTTGTAATGTCCCTTTTACATTTTGTCTTTGAAATACTTGAATAGAAAGTAAAATAAGTTAAAGATGGAAAACTAAATTAACTTAATACAGTAAAGGAACTTCAAGTTATTATCAAAGTCAATTTGAAATTAGAATTAAAAAAATCAGTCATCCATAGCATAACATGTGCAATGTTATTACTTTTATCTTGAAAATTACTTCAGAGACAATGCATAATAATCTCCTGGAGACAGATAAATATAATAGGGACCTTCACATGTCATTCATACAACATTTCAACATAAATTTAAATGGTTAGACTGTTAATAATTATTTTGAACTCAAATTACCATTGAAACAATGATTTTGGTAGCTGATGGTTCCAACACAAGTCAAGTACACTATACATGTACCAGTAACATTATTGGTACAAACTTATTTCACAATAAGCCTCAGAAACATTACTGGTACAAACTTATTTCACAATAAGCCTGCACTAAAAATAAGATATCTCCTGATAGTCTATGTTGGGCGTTTCCGTGATAGAATATCTGCCAAAATCTCTGTCAACTGACCTTATCTCTTTATACATAGTCCAAAGAATTTTGAATATTTATCTACTAAATCAAGTGTTGTATGAATCGGTCAGCCCCAAGGACATCAGATAGACTGAACTCTTCGAACAATACATAAAACTACACAGATATATGCAAAAAACTTTCAAATAACTAATGCTTTGTAATGTTTGTTGTTGGAGCCGATATCGCGTTTTGACAATAGTATAAAGAATGAATACTAAGTATTATATAAACAATAATACACCAAAGCTTTTATTCTCAAGTTAAGTTATATATCAAACTCCTGAGATAAAACAACTGAAGTTTAAAATATACATTTTTAATTCACAAATCTTTCTGAAAATCAATTAACAATGGGAAAAATAGGTTCCTCTCGAATAAAAAATATAAAATGTCTACTTGCACCGGATATATAGTGGTTTTTAGATAATTTTACACATACAGGTCAGAATAACCTATAGTCATCAAGTCCGTTCGTTGTCCTGCACCGTCAATAACCTGTTTATTCAAACGACTTCTCATCACTTTTCATAACTGAAAGAACTACTGTAATTAGACCTGTAACATGCATGAATAAAAGACTACAATTTACACTAAATAGATGTCCCAGATCTTCATTCAAAGTCACAATGGTCAAAAAGGCTAAAAAAATTAACGGCGTCTTGTCAATAAATTTGAGTTCTAGAGACATGATATTGGGTCTGTAACATACAGGGATGAGAGATGATCAAGTTTGCCCTGCAAGTAGGACGTTAGAATTGTACCTGCTGCCCCTGTTGCATGACTGTAAAAGGCGACTAAATTAAGGATCCCAATTTTCTATTATTCTTAAATAGCTTTGTTCTTCCTAACGTCTCCCTTGGCACCCCTCTCTTTTGGCCTTTTGTTGAACGCTCGCCCCTGTGAGGTAAACTCTAGGTTCTGCCCCCTTGCCGTGACACACCAAAGTCTAAAAAAGTGGTAGTTTCTGCTCCTACTTAGCGCTCATCATTAAAAGATGAGCTTTTAATATGTTATTCAGCACCAAAAATTACCAACTTTTTGAAAATAACAGTGCTTTCAATCCATAGGTTTTAATTTTACATATACAAATAAGAGCTGAAAATGATTTTTGGCAGTACTGCCAAAAATCATTTATTTACATCAATAGTGAAGTGAAATGAGTACATACGGTGAGACCATGAAGCCAAATTGTGGTCTACAATTTCATTACACATTTTTACAATGTTTTTAGTAATTGTAAAGTGACTTCTGCAGGTATGTTTTCATTTAAACAAGGCATAAAACAACAATTTTACAGTACAAAATTTCTGTGTTATAACTAACGTTTATAAGTCATCTGAAGCCATTTGAATGATTTTTACAGCTTTATTCACCAAACCCAATGGTTTTTAATAAATTAATGATGAAAAAATAGCATGTCAAAATTATCGCCCAGTTACGGCACATATAACTTTAAGTGAGTGGGACGACTGGTTCGCCCGTTGTCAGTATAATATGATAAGGTGGTGTGTGCTGCTTGATGTCTTCGGCAGCATGTTTCAGTGATATAGCACTATAAAAAGGGCAAAAGCCACTATATAAAAAGACGCAACACGAACATATTAGTCTTCCAAACCACACAACTCGCCCCTGACACACGCTACACACCACATACATTGAAGACAGACCTTACACGATCCTGGCTGTTAATTGGACATTAATTAATCAAACTAACAAAGACTACCACGTTAATGTAAAAGACATTCTGTTTAATCTTCATTCAATTTCACAGGGGTTAAATAGGCCACAATCCTTAAAATCCTTATACTTCAGTAACATGATATATGGTATATTGATAGTTGCAGTTTCTATTCCTGCTTAACAAACAACTTAAAGGGAGTAGGACTGATTTGCCAATTGTCAATATAATCGTGGCAGGATTTTGTATGTTGGTGAGATAGCGCTATCAAAAATGTAAAAAGCTACACTAATACAAAGAGCCACAATACGATATTACAGGGTACCAATAGATGCATTGCGATATACAGGAACGCAACATACCGCATTCAGAGCAGGCCTTCCTTAAATGACGATGGCTGCTGGAGCTGAAGGACTTTAATTATAACCAAAGAACAAACTGTACTCTGGCCAGTGCACACCATATTCTATAAACGAGGTAGTGTCTGCTCCCGCTCAGCACTCAGCAGCACGGATGTTAGACGAGTTTTTAGCCCATTGTCAGTATAATGTGACTGAATGGAGTGTGCTGTCCGGTGTCTCTGATAGTATGCTTCAGTGAAATAGCATTGTAATAGGGGCGACTTTCAACCCGGCCATGGGAGGAACCTAGAGATTTTCAAGTTACGATTACAGGTATGCCGTAACCAGTCTAAGTTCTGACTAGATACATGTACTAACAAACATAAAATCAACCATCCCTCATAAAAAAGGAAATATAAATGATCAAGACAATTATAAGTGATAACGTCAAAACTTCATATCGACTGCTTAATGAATAAACAGATGAAAAAGAAAAAAAATGATACTACAAAACACTCGACATGCCATGTAGATCCATAAAGTATTGCTGGTAAAGTCCTTTATCTTGTAATCATGTTCCAGCTACAAACAAATAAATCATGTGCTAGCTATCAACAAACCTCATGTTTTACTTTTATTTTACGTTTTACTTATATTTCACCTAGTACTCCTTATTAAGATCTTCATTTTGTGCCCGATGTTTGGCAATACACTGTAAGTATAATTTGCACAGGAAGAATGAAATCCTTCAACTGATGTGTTGTGTTTTCCCAAATGTACGCTCATCCCTCAAGTGATTCTGTGCCAACAAAATATCCGGAGAGTATGGCTTCATTTGTACAAGGAAGGTAGGGTAATCTGGCGTGATAAGGATTCGTCAATTCCATAGCAGGGTTAATTGTATGTCTACGCCTACGGTCATAAAATTAAAACCAGTAAAAAAAGTGCTAAGTTTAAAATGTTTCAGGGAAACCAATGATCGAATCACTGACCACAGTTATTTTTTTCAGCGATTGAGACATTTAACCAAATTTGATACCGTTTATGAGTACCATTTGACCATTAAATAACTCGAAAGGTTTGTATTATCTTATTTTTCAGAGTTGAGTGAGTTGAGCAATTAGCAGAAAGGACATTTCTTCAGTAATATGTTAATATAAAAAAAAACTTCATTTACAATGTTAAAATCCATAGAGTTTTTAAATATCACATTAGCACACTTCATGATGTAACAACCATTATTTAAATCAAATATGATATAACGGCTTTCTTGTGTGTTATGAGATTCTCAAAAAATCATTATATTACTTTGTATTGGTTTTTATCCGCGGGAGAATAATTAGTTTTATCTGAGGTTAAAGATTGTAATAATCACTGTTAGAAATAGACATTGCGCGAACAATCCCAAGAATTACTATGAAAGAGAAAATGGAAAAATATCATCTCTCGAACTTACACACATCTTAGAAATATGCTAGGGGCGATAACTCCCGCATGCATTGGTCATTCTCATTTTTGGTGGAGACATATTATACTATGGTGTTACAAGCGAGCTATATAACGTGTTCTCAACCATAATTATAAGTATAATGCTTTAGTTTAATTCTTCGGAAATATGTGTGTTACTTTAACTCTGGTATTTTCTATTACAAAACTGTATGAAGGCTAGGAAGCGTATACATATATACAAAACCTTGGTAACAAGGTATATTCTGCATGCATGAATAAAATTTAAGAAAATACACGCAACACACCGCTTACACGGGAGGCCTTCCTTACATAGCTCTGGCTGTTAATAGGACTTCAAAGAATTTAACAAACAAAATCCCGTTTTGCTGAAGACTTATAGCTTATATATGTACTGGCCGACGATAAATTATTGTGAAAGAATGGAGATTTTTTTTCGATTTTTCTTCTAAACATCTCGGTCCCAGATTAGGGGTTTTAAGTATATCAATAATTTTACCATACAAGACCTTAATTTCGAACATTTCAATCGATTGATATTCTAATGTTAAATAAAAATACTACGTCAGTGATCGCACCAACTTACTAGAACTATAATCTGACTTTTATTGACATTCAAGTTTTGTCTATAAAATATTTGGAAATTGAAATTCTCGTGAATTGAAAACAATATGTAAATGCACTACAATAAATTCATTGGAATATCAATATGAAGATAACAACACACTTGAAACTTCAAACATTTGTTTACGTCTTACGTTTTCGTCACACATGGTCCTATACACACCTGTCAATAACCGACCAGCTGTGTTCATGATCATATACATACACGAAAAAGGAGACGTGTGTTATGTGGTTGCACATATAATGCAGTCTATACAGGTATGTTATCCGTTACGTACATTTAAATATTTTTATGGTTTGTAGCCTGTAGTAATACTATATCTTGAAGGAAGGAAATGACGATTCACGCGTTACAGATACACACAAAAGTTGAACAATCCTGTTCAGATGTACGATTTTTATTCCCATTCACGGATGAACGAAGTAAATGGATATAGCAGCATTTTCTTAACTATACAGCTGGGATATTTACATGTTTAACATAAAGTTCACAGCATAGTTGAGCACGTATAAAGTGTCCTAAAAATATAACAACGCTTGATGTTGTTTTTACAGTCTTTGTACCTGTTCATGCACCCAGTTACATATGTCAATGGGGCTTACGTGGAGTGCAAATCTACACACTGAAATAAGGATTTGCTGCGGAATGACAAGGAAGGAATCATGGAGGATATTCGAGTAGCTGCATTATTTTGCCTTGGCCTTATCAGCATGTTTGTAACATGCGTGGCGACAGATGACCAAAATCGTTTGTTGTTAGTTCAAGCGGTAAGGAAATAAATGTATATTACTTTTTCATGTTTCCCTTATAGGTAATGTTATGATCAATATCAGGACATTACTGTAAATTATCTTTACTTTCGAATGAATAATGATTGGCGTTATTGATAAAAGCATATATTGAATACTGTTTTACAGTGTATGTCGAATAGGTATAGGTGTACTGCTGATCACGCAAACATTGTTGAGAGTCCAGGCATATCTACTGGTAGATTATGAAAAACAAATCTTTGCCAGTCTGAAGTTCTTACGTTGACATGTATAAAAACATGTAGATATTCTAACAAAATATTGTCAATATAACTGAAAAAACTTCTAGTTCTTGTATGTGTACATGTAAGTTTCGCTTCAATGGACGAAACCAAAAACTAGCTTATCAACCGCACATATAATACATGTATTGCGTAACTCAATTACGACACTGAAGTTTGATATCCTATAGAAAACCAATGAATCGTTACATGACTACATGTACCCGTGTGAAAGGTGTTCAGGTAAATGCCCGTGGCTATGACCTGGCAGCCGTCGTTATGACAACACACACTAACTAGTGTTATCTGGCGGTGTGTATTTTACACATTACTGTAGCTGGCCTTGGACTTTCTCGGCACGTGACGACAACAAATTGTCCGGATTATTGCGGGAATTTATTAACGTTCATAATTACATTCTGTTCCCAAAACGGAGTTCCGGATTCGGAATCCGAATTTCCGGACAAATGAGTATAAATAACGTTACGGAAATCCGTTCCCTGACATTTCCGTCCGGATTATGAGTTTTCCGGACTATCGGCGTCCGGATTATCGCGGGTCCACTGTATAATCATTCTTTGGATTTTGGGTCCATAGTTGGTTTTTTGTTTGTTTCTTTCTTAGCATGTATTTTTGTTATTATAAGCCCTGTGTTCCATGGACTGGACCCAGGTATCCGACCAGGAAAGTATGTGACATCGGTATATCGCTGTACTCGGCAGCGGCATGCTTCATTGATATAGCACTATAAAGAGGGCAAAAGTTCCACTATAAAAGAAGACACAACATGAATATACCGCAGTCTCCCAAAACACACACCTCGCACAACATACACACAACACACCTCAAACATGGGAGGCCGTCCTTACATGACCCTGGCTGTTAATAAGACGTTAAAATAATCAAACAAACAAAAATCACATAAATTAAACGTATACGAAGGAAATCATAAAAATACATGCCACACACACACACACACACACACACGATAGGATATTAGAATTGTACCTGCTGCCCCTATTGCATGATCGTAAAAGGCGACTAAATTTAGGATCTTTTCTTTTCTCTTCTTCCTAACTGACTTTATGTTTCCTAATGCCTCCCTTGGCACCGCCTCACTTTTGGCCTTGAGTTGAGCGTTCGCCCCTGTGAGGAAGGCTTTGGGTTCTGTCCCCTGGCCGAGACACACCAAAGTCTATTAAAATGGTAGTTTCTGCTCCTGCTTAGCGCTCAGCATACAGGGAGGGGGACGACTGGTTCGCCCGTTGTCAGTATAATGTGACCGGGTGGGGTGTGTTGCTTGGTGTCTTCGGCGGCATGCTTCAGTGATATAGCACTATAAAAAGGGCAACAGTTCCACTATACAAGAAGACACAACATGAATATACCGCAGTCTCCCAAAACACACACCTCGCACAACATACACACAAAACACCTCAAATATGGGAGGCCGTCCTTACATGACCATAGCTGTTAATAGGACGTTAATTAATCAAACAAACAAACATGTACCCTCATTTATTTTCCCACACATAAATCCATTTTCTGACTCTCGCTGGATATTTGAATCTAAGGTTTAAAAGTGATTTTATGTAAATTTCTGCCACATATACATATGTCTTTTGTTTGTTTGTTTGATTAATTAACTTCCTATTAACAGCTATGGTCATGTAAGGACGGCCTCCCATGTATGCGGTGTGTTGTGTGTATGTTGTGCGAGGTGCGTGTTTTGGGAGACTGCGATACACATATGTTGTGAAAATGATAAAACAAATATTGAAAAAAATCCCACGGTACCGTTTACGGTTTTTAACCATACCATTAACATTTCTAATCGTATAGCTATACTTTTTGTATAACATTGTTCACGGTTCACGTACATAATATAAAACCGTCATCAAATGACATTGGCTATAAATAGGACGTACAGAAAGATGCAATTATAATAAACCGAACCAAACAGTACACAAAAGCTTCAAACAACCTCTTGCGAGCGACCTTCATCAGAAAAAATACCTATAAGACAAGACCATGCATTAAAAAAGGTAAATACCGATTATAATAGCTAATTAAGTATGTTTAGACAATGTGTTTTCATCCACTAGTGCGGGTTTTTTTTTTTGGTTCCTGGAAAAATCACAAATCGAAATAAGAGCGCTCTTGAAGCCTTGTTAATTTAAAATCTGCGTCAATATTACGAATACGAGATAAACCATGAAGGTTTTTCAAAATAATAAAGACTTCCATCTTCATTTTACAGATATTCCGTCATGGAGATAGAAGTCCACAAAAGACATACCCAAATGATAGGTATCGCAGCTACTGGAAACAGGGATGGGGACAACTGACGCAGGTAAGGCTTCATATACGAGTATAATCTTCTAATGAGGAATTGAAACGGCTTGATACTTTAGTATAACCACAGGTTTACAACGCGCAAAAAAAAAAAAAAAAAAAAAAAAAAAATACTGTATTTTTAGTGGGTTTTTCTTTACGCGTTGTAAACCTGTGGTATAGCATACATGTATGTGCTGGGTTTTAAATAATTACGTTATTATTTTCTATTGTGTCACAGTAGTGTTATCACGCGGTGTCTTACAATATTGATGATATTGTTGTACCGTGTTTTTTCTCGTCAAAATCGTTTCAAAAAAAGTGTAGTTATTTTTTTTTTAAATAAAATATATTTCTAACCAATTTTGACTTTTCTATCTGTATATTCAAAATTTGCATATTACAGAGTTAGCTGCACTTGCGGGTAGGTTGAGGAAAGCCGGAGTACCCGGAGAAAAACCACCGACCAGCGGTCAGTACCTGGCAACTGCCCCACATGGGATTCGAACCTGCATCCCAGAGGTGGAGGGCTTCCCGACATATTACCACAAGCCCTCCACCTCTGGGATGCAGGTTCGAATCCCATGTGGGGCAGTTGCCAGGTACTGACCGCTGGTCGGTGGTTTTTCTCCGGGTACTCCGGCTTTCCTCCACCAACAAACCTGGCACGTCCTTACATGACCCTGGCTGTTAATAGGACGTAAAAATAAACAAACCAAACCAAATTTTAGGTATTGATTGTTACGTCATGTGTTTGCAAGCGGAACGTCATACGTTTCGAGAAAACGACGTGGATTGCGCTCACAAAATAATGACGTAACAATCGACACCAGGGAGCTAACTCTGTAATATGCAAAGACGGAATAGCGTTATATGCGTTTAAATTCAGCCAACATTATCCATTTCATTTTAGTACAATAACGCCAAAATACAAAATGTACCCCAATTTACGGCATATAGTTTTAGTCATAGCATCCTCATTTCAGGAAGGAAAGCGACAGGCGTACAATTTGGGGAAATTCTTCAAAAACAGATATGGAGATGGACAGCTATTAAGTTCCAGATACATTCAGTCAGAAGTAGGTATCCAAAGTATGTTATTATATTAGTCTTCATATTATAGAACACAAACGCATACTTAGCTTGCGAACAAATCATTAAAAATATGTTGTTGATAAGGTTTAGCGTCTCATTATCAGTTAGGATAATTTCAGTTCATTGTATGAAAAAAAATATGTATCTTTTATGGGAATATCTATGTTTTGCGAAGCTTTGGTATATTAGTGTTGATTTTATCTGTATTAGTTGGACTTTGGCCGTTTATAATGTGTGAAAAATGCAACCAAAGACAACAAAACAACACGCCTAGTTCGGGTTTCATTGTTAACGCGGAAACCAGTTGACCCCCCCTCCCTCCCTTATGCTGAACGCTAGGCAAAATTAAAACTAAAATATTTATAGACTATGGTGTATCTCGGCCAGGGGACAGCTGTATCTCATGCAGATCGAAAGTGGAACTTACACTAATTAAAAAAAGAGAAAAAATAACATCCCAAATTTAGTCGCCATGTAAATCATGCACTCTCTACCTGCAGGGCAGAAAAACTTATGATACTGTGATAGTTATGGTTATCCTTTGCAGATTACAATAGCTAGTTCTGACTATGACCGTACCCTCATGAGTGCATACTGTGTTCTCAGTGGACTATACCCGCCTAATGGAACTGACCAGCTCTGGAATGCTGATATCGACTGGCAACCCATTCCCGTCCACACCAAACCACGCGATGAAGACTACGTAGGTTGCATTTTATAAAACAGATAATTTAATGCATTGCTATTTTCGTTTAATAGCTTGAAAGTTTCAATACACACAATTCATTACTGAGGGAATCTTGAAATATTCAGATGAATTAAAGTTTATGATGCTCCACCGATAGAGCATTAACTATTCCCATCATTTGGACAATAATTGATGTTTAATCATTATATATATATCAGTACTAAATTTCATATAGAAGTAGTGCCACGGAATTATTTCGGGACATAATTATTTATTTTTGATATTTTTATTTTGAATTAAAGCTAGAGTCTCGATTTTTTAATGGTGGAAATGGTATAAATTATATAAAAATACTAATTCGTCTGCTCCTGTTTTATAATGAGAAAAAGACTAATTGTCAGCGGTGTAGCATTTTAAACGCATAATTATATAAAACTTTGACTTAAAAGAATATACTTCCTACAGAAATCAAAAAGATTTGTTATGAATGGATTGCTGAATAGTTTATAAATAATGGATTTTATTTTTAAGGATAATTCCACTCATTGCTAACAGCAACTGGTTCTAGCAAGTCATATAAATAGTCAATAAATCATCTGTATTTTCACTCTTTACCAGCCGTCTGTTTGTTCGCTTTAAAAGCACTCTTGTAATGTCAGTTTTCAGTGATAATTGACATGATGCGATGTTCACCAATATAAATATATCAACCACTATGTTATAGCTGTATGGGGGTGTAAACCTAAATAGATGTTGTGGCAATTTTGTATGAACTGTGTTCTGAAAAATACTAATTTGGGCAAGCCTTACTCTGATTTAATTTTGAAACAAACTTAATAACAAAGTGAAATATATTTCATTTGAAATAATTTAAGTAATATCAAAATCAATATAACATACTGAGGCCTTATAAAGTAAATTGTACAGCTCATTGAAAAATGACTCTAGCTCACACGTTTTAGTTGGGTTATTGAGACTGAGGTTACTGGAATATTATAATGTTGTTGATTATTGTATGTTGCAGGAAATAAGTTATAAGTCTTCCTGTCCTAAATATAGTAAACTGGTAAAAGACTACAGTGGAAACAACACAATGGCTAATTTTGTCGCAACACATCAGGTAGTTTTTAATCATTGTTTGGAATATCTTTAATCTATGTTTGATTGTCATCCATACAATCAATGATACGAACTTTTCGAACTTGTTTCGTTTAAACAATATTTTTTCATAATTATTTTGATACATATACATACAACGAATAAGCTTATTTCGGAAACGGAAAACAAGCTTAGATCTTATATCAATTCCTTTCAATTTAGTTTTGAAATAACACTATCTCATATCGTTTTTCTTTTTATATTATACTTTCGCAAGATACGTTCATTTTTTACCATATATATCAAGATATTTAGATAGTTTACATATAAATTCCATATATTTTACTATATGATTGATAAAAAGGTTCCGTTTCTAAATAGCTGTGCGTCTTTACATATATTTGTAGGTGTTTATGTAGAATTTAATTCTTACATAAATACAGTTATTGACACATCCATTAAAATTATGTCAAGACGTACTAATAATCAAATATTGTAAACCACTGGAACTTTCTTATGCCTGTAATTTACTTTCGCGAAACTTTTTTGATCAGAAAGCGCTTGCATGTAACCGGAACGCGTTAATTAACAATATTTTGATTTCCCCAACTTTCTCATACTGGAAATGTTTTAAACTGAAGTTGATAACTTTGGGATTTAGTGTTTGGAATAGTTCGTTAAAATAACGCAGTTATACTGTTTTATCCATTTCAGAATTTAGTTAATGACATTGTGAGGATATCGGGATTGCCAAGGGATTCATGGAAGGATATAGAAGATATTCTGTACTGTCAGGTAAGTACAAATAACCTTAGCCAACAAATTTGCTTTGTACTGATATTGATAAACTATGTAAGTCTTTCTGCTGCATAGAACACATATATTCTTAGATGATGTATATATATGATAAATATATATGCTTGTAGTAGATAATGTTTATCAATTATTAACATTTGTTGAGGTCAATGTGGTGTTATATATCCATGGGAGATTTATGTCATATTCTACCAGGTTGATATAGTGATATATTAACGAAATCAAATGGGTTTTTTGTTTTGATTGCATATGCTTTAATTTCCATATCATCATTTGATATGTATGCTTAGAAAACGATGATCTTTGAATACAACCCGGAGGAAACGAATATTTTGGCAATGCAAGTTCAAAAGCTCAAATAACACAAAAGAATAATATAAAATCATTTATTTTGCTTCTGCAGCATGTGCAGTCAGAACTTCATTCCAAATAGAACAAAGTGCCACCGATTTTTTTTTTGGGGGGGATGCAATTAATTATTTTTAATATATTTATCTTTAAGTAAAATAAGAAGCTAAAACGTTTCAATTGTGTAAAGTAAGTAATTTTTGTAACTGAAGAAATATACATTATCGTCTGCACCTGTTTTGATAGAGAAAAATTCCATTTGTCAGCGATGTTGCATCTTTAAATATTAGTTCTAAAATAACAGTATTATCCCTTAGTTATATTGTGTAATCAACTTCTGACAGCTCTAAAAATATATTTAAATTGAAAATTAATCGAGGCTAAAATAAAAGAGATTTAATAATAGCCTTTTAGTCAAAGTAGTTTAAAAAAGACGCAATCTGAAAATAAAATTATTACCATAATGAGCCTAATTCATGTACCACGTGATACCCGATAACGTTTGTGCGGGACTAGTATCTCCAGTGGTGATATAACGTAATTATTTGTAAGCTTTCCGCTGAAATTACGTTAGCGTGGAATATAATCTTTTCACGCCATTCTATCACCAATAGAAACAATTGTCCCACTCAAAAGTTATTAGGTATCACGTGGTACGTGAACCATCGTAAAACAGAAGATGAACATAAATTTTAATGATGGTGATAATATGCATTATCCTACCAAGTAATGTGTTGTTTTAGTATAAACACAACCTGAGTTTACCGGAGTGGGAATCTGTCCTACCATTTAGTCGAGTCGCCTCCTTGCGTGATGTATTTGTATCATTTGCTATTCCAACCCATGAAAATGCAAAATTAAGGGGAGGTAAGTTTGTTATATTTGTTAAGTTTGCGTTAAGGTAGGAAAGCCGTACCAGGATTACAAGTAATCTCTTATAAACCTTAGGTTTGAATGAATTGAGATGTGAAAGTCATTCAAAGGCACGAAAAAATGTATGATGATGTATATAAGTTACAACACGGAATTTATGCATCGTAATAATTCTTGTTTTTATACTTTATATATGTTTAGATGAAATTTGTCTAAAGAAATCACTTCAATTAATGATGCCAATGTAGAAATGTGAATTGAAATGGTGAACCAAAGCTTGGCTTCTTGGTTTGAATTTGCGTATCCATTTCAATGCACATTGAATGTAAATATCGCGATAGTTATCAGTACTGTCAAAAATTCATTTTGAACTTTTATTTGACAATGTAAAATAAAAAATGTATGCACTGTACGTCTTGTGATTTTTATTATGTCGGTAATTTATGGCGGTGAATAACTATTAAATATTCTTTTCAATTCATGAGTACGTATATTACGTCACATAATACTTTATATATGGATATAAAACATGTAAATGATATTACATTTTATCAACAGGTCCATTGTTAAAAGAAATAATCGCAAACATGCAAGGAAAGTTGAATAATTCATCACAAGAAAAGGCATACTTGTTTTCCGGGGTAACTATTGACACGCTCATTATACATTTTTATAGGAAAATATGCATATGTATTCTATTTCTACCGATTGGTCAGTTTTTTCAACATTAGATGAAATACCGAAAAGAATATTTGGAACATTATAATAATGATAAGTGTATCATTAATAAAGCTTATTAGAGAAAAAATATTTTTAAAATTTGATTAATAATATCGATGGTTAAAAGTCTTTAACTAATGGTAACTAATTGAAATTACGCATTTCGGACATTGACACAGAATATTATATTATTGGTAATTTTGTTTCAGCATGATAGTACTTTGGTAGCATTAATGAGAGTCTTGGATGTGTTTGACAACATACATCCTTTGTATTCCTCCTGTGTTATGATGGAGCTGTGGAAAAAGGACAACTCATCTTTCGTTAGGATTTTATATAAGAATGAGACAGAAAACAATAAGACACATAGTCTCAAAATACCAGGTACATGATCTGATGTATAAAGGTTTTTTGTATGAGTTTTGTAATGAGTAATGATAAACATATTTACATAAGAAAGTTTATCACATTTTCAAGTGGAATATGATGAATGATGAAAATATAAGTGGTGGTTTCATTCAATATTGACCAATCAGAACACCTAATTCACGTTAATATCCTTTTGGCAAGAATAACCTTTTATTAATCAGAGTGGAGTATATGGAATATGTCGGCGTGTAGTTATTTTCGAGGGAAGAATTTTAAATAAAATGAAGTATTTTGTGTTTAGAAATAGTCTTTGTTAGGCTATGGAACAGTGAATTAGCATCCACACGAAAACAGTGTAAGTTTCTAAAAAAACTAAGATTCTTATTATGAAGTAGAAGAAAATGACAATACCATGATCATAACACATAATGGATGAGTAAAACTGATCTATGTTAAACAAATAACTGAAAAATCTATTACTAATATGTTTACCTTATTTAAAATACTATACCTTGGGGCCGCGGTAGCCGAGTGGTTAAGATGTCTCGACATATTACCACAAGCGCTCCACCTCTATGTCGCGAGTTCGAATCCCATGTATGACAGTTGCCAGATACTGCCCGTTGTTGATGTTTTTCTCCGGGTACTCCGGCTTTCCTCTACTAACAAGCCTGACACGTCCTTACATGACCCCGGCTATTAATAGGACTTTAAACTAATAAAACCAAACCCGCTTTATTTTCCTACGACATTTTTCAGGATAAAATATTCAAGAGGTACAATCACATTTGAATAATAACTGCTTCAATAAGAGTTATCTGATATGGTGACAAGATTTAAACACAGTGCTCATAAAATTACGGAGGCCCCTGACTGACATGCCGCACACTAATTTTATTTTGTTTTATGGAAATACTACTTCGTTTCAACGAAATATTATCTCGTTTTGACGAAATGTTATTTCGTTATAAAATTTGTGTGATTCGTGAATGATATTATTTTGCGACCTGAACTTAATTTACCATGTTTCCTCTTTCACAGGTTGTATCGAAACCTGTCCTTTCGAAGACTTTGTTAACATTCTATCAAGCAGTATACCAAAGAATATCTTAGAGGAGTGTAAGGACGAGCAATATATGTTAGGTAAGACCAGTGTTCGCAGATTCTTAGCATTTTTATCTTATTTTTTCATTGGTATATAAGAAACATGTTCATTTGTATCATAATGTTTTATACGGTTATATTTGTTATGGAATCCGTGGCGACTTAGAATTAATGAACTGTAAATACATTCTTTGTTTAATTTTTAGAGGAATTAAATTGGATAATTAAATAATTGTATTAATGATTGATTGAATCATTATTTGACGATTGACTGATATATCGATGTGTTAGATACAGTGTAATTGCCTGATAGTTTCAGCGTCTTTGAACCAATAACATAATTAACGGATGCATTTTTTTTATTTACACAGGTGTTTCAGTAGATGGTCCAACGATTGGAGTATTGGTCCTGATCGCTTTATTTTCATTATTAATCATTATCATTGCCATACTCAGTGTTTACATATATCGAGCCCGACAGAGTTCTAGAATATACCGTGCACTACCAGCAGAAGACGAGGATCTTTAAACTTCCGATCTAACTCTTACCTACTCAGAAAGAGCTTCACAATCTTACTAAACACCACTAACAGTTGAATGCGTAATGCATCTACCCATGGGTAGTTCAGGGTTTCAGAACTCAGAACAGATTGCTGTGATATATGAGTGGATATAAACATGATACAAACTAATTAGGCAACCATGTGTGTTTTTATCGCTATTCTTATTTGTATCAACTGGCAATTAATTAGAATACAACTGTTAAAGTAATGATTTTGCAGTAAGAAATATTCCAATTTCTATATCTTCATTTGAAAAGATACTGTTGTTTGCCACTCAAATGTTTTCACTCAAAAGGGAGGTACAACTGTAAATCCCGTATCAATAGTCACCCTGGGGAGTACGATGCTTCATTTAACTCCCCGGTCGTGTGATCAACATTGTATATACCAGCAATATAGCTTTTATAAAATGAAGTTAGACAGCTATAATTTAGATGAAGTCACCGCACTAATATATTACGCCATTACCTTCATATACATGATATACCCCATGCACCCCAAACCTCGCATACAAGGGAGGCAATCCCTGTGTCCTTACCTGTTCATGTTTGATTTGGTTTTATATCTAAAAGCAATAAAATATTAACGGAAAACTACAGCTGGATTGTCTATTATTTCAAATGTCACTTCAACAATATAAAAACACAAAGTTAATTAGGAATGCACCAAAGCTATTGACTTGATAATAATAGTTCACATATTACAGGAAGTAGTGGATATTTTATAGTGTCAATTTCAAACTCATTTCAATCTTTCTTTATCGAAAACAGTATTTCCAAGCGATTGAATAGAGAGCAAATGTCTATTACTTACAACAAAAAATGAACTATAAATCTCCTCCTAGTTCGTAAATCAATAGAAAGATGTGAATACAAACATATACACCAACAAAAATTTTCCGTCATTAACTGTTATTTTCTCACCCGCGTGGCTTCGGATATGGGGACGATACTGCAAATCTACTTCCAAGTTTAACCAATGATATAAAGAAAACCTCCAATAGCAGAAAAGAAATAAAGTTAGTCTTTTGAGATATAAGCAAAACAATTGAATATATTTGGTGACATCGTGGCGTTCTTACTGAATTATTTAGGTTTGGAATTAATAGTAAATTGTTGTCATGGTTTTCAAATTATCTCCCAGATCGACAGTAACGTGATGCTATCAACAGTAAGCATTCATCCTGACAACAAGTAAACTTGTACATATAAAATGTTGACCAGAGATTTACATTTTATTCAATCCTGCACATGTGCTACTATGCAAATATTTCATGGGTTACTGTGGTCTAGTGCATAATGTTAAACCCAAGGTGGTGGTAATCAACAAGCATTATATTGCACGAGACCAAAAAATATAACGATGGTGATAACAAGATACTTATATATTGCACAGGCAATAAATAAATAAATGATTGACTGAATTAGAATATCAAAACTAAACTGTGCACATTCTCCACTCCATTCAGTAATTGTTCATTTGCAAGGAAATTTTGGTAAAAATTATTTATTGCAGTGAGTATTGAATTTGAGTATTGATTGATATATTCTGAGTTATGTTTTTAAAAGCCTGTAAACACTGAACAACCCACCATACTAAAAAATATAGTAAACAAACAACCATATGAGTGTATGTGTCTTTTAATTATAACAAATAAACAATAAATAACCAAAATATTTGACTTTGAGAAATTTAAAAGAAATTAAGAAAATATCTCATAGAGGCATTAATCGTAATTGTGTTGTGATATGCAAGTGTCCTAATAATTTCATTACATGTGGCTGATTTCGGCCATGGCGCAATATCGCATTTGGCAACCCCGCCATGCGACAGTATGACAATGAGACGAGTAAAGAGCGACAGTTTACTTTGTCGCATGGCGCGTTGCACTGTCCCATTGTGCAATATCGCATTGTCACACTGTCACCATGGCGGGAACTCTCATACGGCAGTACGACATGGTCGAAATCAGTCAACATAAATCGGTGCATTTAAGATAGAAAACCCATTTTCTTAATTACAACCCAAAATTAATACTTCAGCACGTATTTGTTTTCTTCATATTTTTTTCTGGGAAAAAATATCGCAATGGAATCACGCTTCTTTGTACTCCAAATGATAGTGATGGAGAAGTAAAAATTCTAAACTGCAAACACTAAGAAAAAGATCCGTTGGAGTTGAAAGATCGAACCTTTAGAATAATAATATAGATATATTACATATATCTTACGCATAAAATTTTATGTAAAAGCTTGAAGGTATCTTACAATTGTCCTTGGAATGTGTACGACAACTAGTTTCCATATTAGTATTTATTATAATATTAGGTCATCAGTTAAACATGAAAGAGAAATTCATCGCAAAATATACAACAAAAGTCACAATAAATACAATAAAATTTATCTTAATTTTTCATCTTAAATACAGATTCGTCTTCTTTGGAAATAAGATTTGATAAATTGATATTGAACATTAAAGTGCAAATCGTCTATGATAAGTGCTGCAAGGTATGCACATGAATAGCATCCTCGGGCGTCCTAGAAAATATTCAGAAGAAATTGACATCAGAAATGGGTTAATATTTTGTTTCTATTTTGTTTTAGTTATCTGACAAAATAATAAACAGCACAAGGACGACATTACAGTTATATTGACGGTTGTTTCATTTCTTCACAGAAGACACAATTGTTTGCTGGCGACATGATGTCCATATTTGATAACATCCATACAATGTGTCTTTAAATCAAAGATGCGAGTCGTGTATGAAAGTTCTAAATGTAATGGCTCCGTCCCCTGTATGCGGCGTTCATACCAGTACTGACTGTGTTTATGTTCTCGGGGACTGTGGTGTATTTGTGTCTTTTTGTGATTGCGATATTCATGTATACTTTGCTGGACTACGTGGTTAAGCATAACAGGGTGAGAGTAGTGTCCATCTTGCAGGGATCGAATCCACGATCCCAGACTTACTTGCCCAGTGCTCTACCGACATGGGCGAAACTAGAAGACGAACATATGACCAATATCAATGTTACCAATTAAAATATACTATAGAAGCACATTACTACACGACCAGATGGGAGGATGTCTATGTTGCTCTGTTGTGGGTGGTAGAGTAGCACCATGCCGTCGTCATTCGACGCTACTGCAATCATTGACATTATCGTAAATCAATTGGAAGCATATCAAATCAACGTAACTGCTATCATGATATTTGACCTATTTCTTTGTAGTATTAATATAACATTTAATTAAAATAAAAAGTTTTGTTGACTACTTTCAATGATATTATTGCATGTTATCCATATACTGTGTACATATGCATTGCATATAATTCTAAGTCTTATTCTAAAAAGACACATTCAAATCTTGGAAGAACATTTTCCCCTTATAGAACTTATATAACGAATTCGAACAAGAATGCTAAAATAGGTGCAATTATATAAATAGTGCTGGACTAAAATATGCGTAATTCTAGATGTCCAAATATATCCAACATAAGTTCATAATACGATGTGATTTATAGTTGTGTAAAGGGCAACAGTCAAACCTGAAATCATTGAGTATATTCCTAAAACAATTATCACAAAACAAATAAATATTGTCAATTTTCGGAAAAGTTTTCCAGTTGTTGATTTTGGATCTTTCTCGCCATGAAGTACCAATATTGTTGAGGAGAACGGTACTATAACAGACAGGAAATACGATCCCACACACCCCGTCAAAGACATCAGCAGTTCAAATTCAGGCACCAGAATTGTAAATATACCTTCAAGAAAAATAATTAAATTTTGATCTTAGAATTCCATTTGACAGTACGTTCACGCATGTCAACCATCACAATGCACATTAAATATCGCAAGAGCACAACATCGATGAACATTTATTAAAGCTATGTAAGTTAATAGTTATAGGTTTCATAAAAATGCATTTCTATTTCACGATACACTTACAAGCGAAGATCAGTAGAAGAACACTGCATAGGAGTTCTCCGTGGTTTTGAATGATTTTTATATGTATCCTTTCTTTAAGATCTGACCATATGATATCGACAGCTACAAACACAAACATTCCCATTGTGCAGTACATGGAAAGAAAACATAGCGCCTTCAGGGATTCATAAACTCTGAAAAATGAAATGGCATTCCAGGAAAATCATAGCAAAACTATGTACACAAAATACATTTCAAATCAAATTTTCAAAAATCTATAATGATATCTTAGAACAACCAATAGTTACTGAAAAATTCCTTAGCCAGTAGACTGAAATCATTGAAATATTTTGTAATGATCTGATTAACGTTGTAAAACAAGCATGAATTATACGAATATTACTGAATAAAGAATAAACACTTAAAGTTAGATTTTTTACCTGTTATTACTTGGTAGATTCAAAATAAAATTAGCTTTCGTCTCATCTCCAAATTTCAGGTATCCAAAAAATCCACAACCAACATATGAACTTAGCAAAATGGCAAGCGTTAGCCCGAGAAGCCCATCCCATCCGTCAAAGTTCTTGGTACTCTTCATTTTGTTTCTTATAGGCAAAAGCTACGAAATAGAAAGAAAGGGGATATATTAATAACGTTTAAGATAATGTTACGTATAGCTGTTGTTTCGTCCTTTAAAAGTCATTGGAGATGTATTTGGTGTCAAATGTTCACTATATCACACGAAAATGCAGAAAAGTAGTATTCGGTAAGACAAATTATTAATATCATTTAAATCAGAGATGTTTGATTATTTAAAGGGAAAGTTGCGTTATTTGTTTAATATAAACATGCACGAATTTCATTTCCTTAAAGCATACAAAATGTAGCGAAAACTGCAGAGTTTTGTTTTTATATATAATTTTCGCCATGCATGAATTTTAGAATACAGATGATAATTATTCACAATCATCATGGCAATGGCAAGTTGTCAGGTGAGATCAGTAATTTTAGTTGGCTTATTTGTATATGTACATGTACATGAACGTGTTCAGTATTGAAAGGAAAAAGAAAAGAAAAAAATGTCCATCAGTTTCCTTAGTAACCTTGGTCGATATGCAGGTGTCATCTTCTAACCATTTGAAAATCCCCCTTTTCATAAAACGAAAGACGAATGTTTGCAACTTGCATTGTCACCTTTAACCAATTATACTTTTATACCTTCCAGAGCGTTGCAGTCAAATCTAACGACACAATTTCCTAACGTATTCTCAGTCACTCAGAAAAATACATAATTGACTTCCTAGACTTGGTATCACTGCAGCTAATTGCAAACCTCAATTATAAATTTAACATAATTTCTTTAACTGCAGCTAAACAATCAATGATTAAATTGTTTGTGAAACCAATTTACCCTTACCGTAACAACACCGCCAAATGAAAACATCACATCATTTACGAATGACGTCATGATCAGGAAATCGATGTGCTTGCTGGCTGGTCTTGTTCGTGTGTCCGGCAGATCATGGCAAATGTACTGAAAGGAGATGATAATAACTAAAAGAAGGACCACGTTTCCGGCTGTTGCAAGATAAGAAAGCAGCTTCATTCGCCGAGTTATGTAGACGGGTAGCAACAATACCGACACACCAATGATTGACAGCGTATCACTGACCTC
Organism: Argopecten irradians; assembly: GCF_041381155.1. Taxonomy (NCBI): domain Eukaryota; kingdom Metazoa; phylum Mollusca; class Bivalvia; order Pectinida; family Pectinidae; genus Argopecten; species Argopecten irradians. Next base: position 6,924,455 of record NC_091135.1, read on the forward strand.
TACACAGTGTCGGAGAACCTGTAACGAAAGTAATTTCATATTTGTACATAACAATATTTTCTATGTCATATTTGGAAAGAAAGAGGTAAAAACGATTTCATATAAACCATAAAAATTCCGTCAGCACTCCCAAATGTGAAGCATGTGAACATTAAGAGATGTATTAAAGAAGGTTTTTTTATAGAACGCTATACATATTTTTTAAATAACAAGGTAGGCAGCTTAAGATACAAATGTACATGTTTCTATACCCCCGCAACGAAGTTAAAGGCGGAGATGTATACTGGAAGCAGGTTATTCGCCTGTCTTTCTCCGGCGAACTACGAAACTACTTGACAAATTTTTAAAAACAATTGGTTCGCAGAATCCTGTCCTAACGAGGAGATGAGTAAACTCTATAGGGTTATGTTTCCATGAGTTATTAATAACAATGAGATATTACTAATTGTGTAGCGGGGGTATTAGTCGTCAGTTCTAGTTCCTATTAAACATAACATGACTTCAATTAAAGAGTTTGCTCCCCTTTTATATCAATTATACCATACAGTTGTCAATGATGTTAATCTTAATTAAATATTAATGTTTATTCAACATATTTATTAGATATAATATCAGTGTTAAGTATGGGGTTATTGTTATTAAACTGTTTATGACCGAGGACTATGTACTAGAGCGGCTATCTAGAATCTATTTTACATATTAAAAAATAACTGAAATTTCCTAATTTTGCTTCCCAAAATCAATACGCAACGAACTACTTGGACGATCTAATCTGAATACAACCGAATATATGCCATGCCATCCAAAGTATCCAAATGATCACAAGTATTTGTGTTACAAGGCCTTACTGGTAAATGTTGTCATATTATCCATCAAATAAGGTAGACAATGATTTTGTGTAACCCAAAATAATCGTAGAAATTTTTAATACAATTCGATTTTCTGACTGCTTCCTGATGAATTTGGAAGGGTGCATGTAACAATACGAGGTTTTTGTAAAAGAGAACTACTTTTTATATATATCAGGTTTTGAAATGCCTTCAGATATTTTCGGAAGTGAAGATTTCAGCGATTTGTATAGAAACAAGAATATCAAATTTCAGGATTTTTCATCTCTCACGATTCGACTTAAGGATATTTTACATATATACTTCAATTATTTATCCATAGCAGTAGCCATTAAACTAAGCTGCCAGCCAATACGGTATATTTATACGATATCGATGTTATCCAACTGTAGTATTTTTACTTACATCTCGTGCTAGAAGATTCATTATTGAAATCATATCTGGCATCATAAGACCACATGTCAATAAAATGCAACAGTTCACGGTACCTCTGAAATGAATATTGGAACATCACACTATATATTTAGTTAAGTGTATATCTAACGAAGAGGACGTCTTATTTTCAAGTTTTTAGGGTATATTTTCTGTCACATACTAAAGGCTATTCCATGTCTCATCACTATTATAATGGTTTGTTTTTTCATTTCGTTTGAACTAGCTAAACTTTGTCTTCTCGCTGGGTTGGCGAAATAACAAATTAAAAAGAAATATCCAAAGTGTCGTTATAATTTTGCCTCTAGATCTTTGAAATACAACGTTTTTCTTAAAGTCCCATTATTCGTATCTGTCTTATTTTTTTCATGATTTAGAATAATCTTGAAAACAAATCCTGTGGTAAATCAGGCAGAGACAGGACTAAATCGAAGTCAAGATGAGCAATAATGATTCGGAAACATTTGATAAAAATCAAATAAAAATTGAACATCGCTAGGTGGGTCCCACTTAGCCAAACAACCCGAAGTTAGCCGACATTGTAACGTCGTTGCCGATAACGTCATGTGACTACCGTAATTACGTAACTGTCCGAATTCTTCCGAGAACGGGTCATGAACTTTCCGACTTCCGTTCGGCAATTATCGTAACTTCTATGGCGACCAGTTTGAAATTCAAAAACTGCTGTACCAAAATTATTAAGAAAGCGTAATAAATATTCTTTGATATAACTTAAGTTTAACTACATCTACAAATACTATCAATATCGGAGACGAATCTAACTTGACTTTTTTTATATTTAGGTAAAGTGGGGCTTTAATGGTCACAGCCCATTGGAAGAATTTTCAGTTATATAACGTATCATTAATCACTGACTTGAATTTTCTGGCGTGACTTTGTAAACAGGAAGGTCCGTGTTCCATACTCCTTTCCGCAAGAATGCCAATATCACTAAACCTTTCACCTGTTCTGTAATACATTGACTTACAATTGATAAGCATGCATGGTGTAAGGGGGGTAAACCCTCATTAAGATTATCTACTGCGTATTAATGATACATTTACAAAAACAAAATAATAATATAACAAATAGAATCAAAAAATATATATGCAGTCATCTAAATAATCAATAAAGAAGTTAAATACGTTTAATTAAATGCGCGTTAATGATATTCGCTAGAGATGGTCCTTATACGTGTAGCATTGCAGCTACTAATTAAATGTTAATAATTAGACAAAAATCAAGCAAGACAAAATTTCATAATCCTGATTAAAATTCTATATAATTAATAAACGGTCAATTTCAATCTCTTTTATAAAAAGAGAGAAGGATCTGTTAATGTTTGACAGGTCCGACCTTGTTGTGAGATTGTTTCATGTTTGGTTTTCTTTTCCATGGTAATCCTTGTAAATATTTCCCTATATACCGTGACGAAAGCGGTTATTTTCTGTGTTTAAAACATCATATTGGTCGATTATCCACTAGATGTATTTTACTGACCTACACTTCAATTATCATTTGAAATGATTAAGCAGACTTTCACCTTTCTGTTAGTATCTGTGCATTTCTTATAAGAACTAAGGCTCCAAATTCCTTAAAGAGTCCTCCAAAGAAAAGGCCTGCTGTGCCGCTCTGAAATACAGAAAACGGTTTTATATATAACATACCGTACATATGATAATTTCAGCGACACACGCTCATGTCACTGCGTAATTCAAGTACAAATTGAGACATAGAGGTTGCGCGAATTTAAGATTGACCCATTATATAATGAAGTCAATACCACCAGATAGCGCTAAATTTGAGCACGTAAATTACAATTCACACACATTATATGGTTACAAGAAACATCCTAAAACGTTCATATTGGTTTGGTAACGCAACCAGTGTGTCTCATATTTCTTAATTTTAATAAGCAAAACTAAAAAAAAAATAGGAATGTATAAAAACCACACGAAAACATATATTCATTTGTTTAGTGTTTAAATTATTGAAAGAACGTAACGTAAAATATGGACAATATAACTTAAATCAAGTGTATTCTTCGTCTATTGTATCTTCCTTACCCATAATCCAAGAAGTTTAACGGTGTATGGAATTCCTACGAATGCAGTTCCAAGGTAGGATCTCATCAGAAGCATGAATCCTTGAACGTCACTGTGAGAGTGAGAGGAAAACAATAGTGAGACTATTAACATGAAATAAAACAAATAAGCCCAAATAAGGTTTTCCTTATCCATGCATGTTAATAATAGTATTTTACTAAGAATATTTAGTTATGTGGCTATGAATTCTCAACATCTGGTTTTCAAATCATTCCGACATATTCGATTTTAACCATGTGAATAGATGGTCATGATGGCCTTTTTTAGGAACAGCTACACCTTTATCTCATAGTGGGCTCTCTGTTCTGAAATTTAAACAGTATGAAACTTGCATAAAGGCGACTAAATTTAGGAGCATATCTTATCTCTTCTTCCGTAGTGAAATCGCTTCACTTTTGGCCTTCAGGTGAGTGTTCGCCCCTGTAAGGAAAGATAGGCTCTGGGGTCTGTCCCCTGAACGATACGCACATAATCGATTAAAGTGGTAGTTTTTGTCCCTGTTTATTCAGCATAAAAGGAGTGAGTTCGCCCGTTCTCAGTATCATATTGTGACCGGTTGGGGTGTGCTTGTTCGGTATCGTTAGTGGCATAGTTCACTGAGATATTACTATAAAAGATTTCCACTATATCAACGAGACACAACAGGAACATACCGCAGTCTCCAAAAACACGCACCTTACACTTCATACACGCTACACACCGTATAAAATGGGAGGCTGTCCTTACATGATCCTTGCTGTTAATAGGACGTCGATTCATCAAACCAACAAACAAACAATTATCCTTTGGTGAGCAATAATTACGTAACATTCACTGAAAAATGTGACGTTATGCTCACAAAAGCATGACGTAATATTTAACACCTACTGCAAGAACATAATTATATGCGTATGGAGGATATGTACGTTACTTTGCGTTCAATTCGGTCATGTCTCTTCAGTCTTTATATGCAGTTGTTTCTAGTTAAAAAAAGCAATTTTGCCTCAGAATGAATGACGTTATTTCTATATTAGAAAATGGTATGATAAAATAACGATTTATAATTTATGATTGACAACAGGCATTTTGGTCTCTGTTCGCAATATCTCCAAGGTGTAAGCGAGCTGAACCATTAATTATATCTGATCGCAATACATATAATTAATATGTGATAATGATATTAATTCACGTGATACTCGATAATTTTGGTGCGGGACTAGTACCTTCAGTAGTAATGGAACGTAATTATTTGTAATCTTCCTGTTGAAATGACGTTAGCGCGAGTTATCATCTTTTGACGTCATTACATTACCAATAGTTCCGCACAAACGTTATCGGGTATCACGTGATATGTGAATTATTATTATTTTCATGAAACATACCTTTCCATGATATTGTTTGTCATATATATATATACATTGTATGTGTGTGTGTATATACAATGTAACTAGTTGACAAATTATTTATGCAGATAAGATTTGAAAGATAAAAGAGACATTTTGAGAGTTATTTAGGCAAGATTTTTTTACAAGCCCTTGTAAGAGAGAAATTAAAAGTAAAACAAAATTAAAATAAATTTCTATTTAAGAAGACGGCTCGGAAATATAATTTGGTAGATTTCCAGTATCAAGAAAAGAAACAAAGCACTTATTGATTTTGTTGTCTTAGATCGTAATCATACGGTGCCACAATGTTATTTCTATTGATATATATATATATATGATACAGCGAATTCGTGAGGATAATAAAGTATTTGCCTGATAGATTCGATTCTGTCAACAAATACTCCTTTAATATCATATATCAAATGAAAACGCATAAATCATACCATTTTCCGGATTTGTATATTTTAAATGTTTGTGAGAAAACTGCTGCCAATGATATTTGCTTACGTTAAGGTATCCCCTTCATCTACTTGACTTTTCTCTTGGTCATCGTTGTTGTTGACATTTTGTTTGGGATGATCATCGAAAGCAGAATAGTAAAATCCTTTCTCGCATGCACCGTCTATTAACTTGTCTTCGTTTGAGGAAGAGAGTTCTATCGTTTCATAAGTCATATTTCAACCATAGACAAGATAAACTAGACTTCAGACTTACACAAACTTACATCCACCGCGCATTGCCGCAGTTATATTTTATGCTATTTCTGCGATGCACTTGTTCTTAATAGCTTGTAATAACATCTGTGCAGTGGGATGAGGCAATAAAATAGGTTGTTAGGAAAGTATTTAAAATTCATCGATATCTATTTTAATTTGATATTTGCAGTCGTTAATGTAGATGATTGTTATAAATGTTTATTCATCTATCTTCTAATAATTATATTCTGTGAACCTATAACCAGTGTATTTTCTATTGGAACATGCAGAGAAAAGTCACTTAGAGGATGCAGACTTATATTTAAATGTACTTTTCGTACCAAAACATCAATACATGTGTATCATTCACACCTCAGTTTCCCTGGTTGAAATTTCATTCTTATCATTTGCAATCATGAATATTTTTTTTTCACATTTAGCAACAATAAAAAATTCCTCGCTTCATATTACCGTGTATTTCATCGTCAGATATCAAAATACAAAATATCAAAATAATCTCTTGCCATTTTATTAATAAGGAACATTATATTATATTCTCATCTATACTATGTTGCAATTACATAATTATATACTCATAATTATTTCATTACAACATAAAAGTTGCCTATATGCATTCATAATTTTTTCCATTAAACTATTATTTATCTTCAAGTCTATTAGTTTGATTCAGTTTAGTTGTTTTTAGCTGAAATGTTTGAAAATTCCTATACAAGAAAACCACACCAGTGAAATGATAATTGTTTAACCAGTAAACTATATTTGTAATATCATCCACATAAATGTCAACAAATGTACGGTAGTATACAGAAACGGAAACGGAAATAAATATAAGATAATTGAATGAATAAAGGATTGTTAAGTGAAATAATATATGAAAGTAATAGAGACATGTCTTCTTGAATGAACGATTTTAACTGGTCAACACACGACATGATCGAGGGGTCTTTATGCCTGTCCAGACAGCCACATGTGCTACATGAAGTAAAACTAAAACTGAAATATATACATGCGCGTATGTAATAATATAATTTATATTTAAAATCAGTTGGCTGAAATTAGGATGGGTAAATTACTTGCAATTTACAAATGTTTCGAGTGTCACTTTAAAAAGCGCCGGAGCTTCACTATTACTAAGAGGCGTATATAGAGAGCAACCAACTAAATAATTTTACATAGACCACAGTGTTAAACTTTTGTACTGTATTATTAAAACAAAGGAATATTAGTTAGCTATTGTGTTCTATAATTAAAGTTTAGGTTCTCATATAACACTAAATAGAAAAAAAATGGGTCCTTCTGCTCAAACTCCAACCAGGGTAGCTTTATTGAAATGAGGCGCATTTTGCACTAAAAAATCCTGAAATTCTAATGTTTTTACCTATTCATTATCAAAGTTGATATTTTGAACCTAAATCTCAATATGAATTTCCAAATTCATATCATGGTTATCTAGGAATAATTACCTGTCAGAAAACATTTTTACTTTTGAAATTCATAATTATCCAGCCAATCAGCGGCCGGGTTAAAATTCTATCCTGGGCTCAATCTTGTATACACAGGGGCCATTTCGAAGGTCTTTTTTTATTTAGTTGGTTGATCCCTATACCACTACCTCCAAATATTTAGACATTTAAGGTCGTTCTGTGTCTCTGAGAGCATTATTCTGTGAATCCGCAAATCCAAACTAAAAACAGATTTCTGGAATTGCGCTTTTGGCAGACGATTCCATAGAGAGGTGAATTTTCAGGAGTCTGCTGGTTGGGTATTCAGGGCGCATCAGTTTCTAATCTTAAAATGTTTTGGTTGAGCAATACTTGTAGATGTAAAAGTATGCAAAGACATTTTGAAATTTTGAAGTCTGCTTCTGAGGAGGGATGATCAAGATTGCAATGAAAAGTTTTACGGTTAATTTTTGGTGCGGAATTCAACACAAGAAGACACCCCAACCTAAAGGTTTAGGAAGATGATAATTCTCTAACAAATTTTACTCGCAGTTGTGTGAGATGACCTTTTCAAAATTAGTGATGAATAACCAAATTTGAAAACATTAACCTGGACAGTGACAAACGTAAACATAGGCGTCTAAGAAAAAATCGTTTGGTTCTGCTGGTCTGCATAGGGCAGTAGGTCCACTTTTATTTATACATTGTATGTAAAAAGAGACACAACACAAATACACTGCAGTCTCGCAAACACGAACTCCACACACGCAAAACGCCGCACTTACGGGTGTTCGTTCGCAAATTACCCTTTGTTGATGGGACGTTGTTCTATCAACTTATCAACCAACACTACCTAAATGACCTTAGATTTTAATACGACGTGTTTCGCACTTTTAGCTCCAATGAAGATTTCCTCGCTTCATATTACTGTGTATTTAATTTTCATCGTCATATTTCAAAATACCAAATATTTGTCTATAATACGCTCCACACTCACCAAATACAATATTTTGTCATTTTATGAATTACGAATTACTGTAAACAAGCATTCTTTCACGGGCGATTTACTTTCGCGAATTTCGCGATCACAGAAATTCGCAAATGTTTGTCTCCGCGAATACATATAAACCTCGATGATATTGATACATATTTATATTTGATTTTCAAATTCGCGAATTAAGTTAAACTTCGCGAACCTGTCTTGAAACAGATATTGCGAAATTTAGGGATCGCAAAGAGCACCCCAACCATGTATAACAATTGTATACATAACATCACACTTTTCACCTCATAGTGAATGATAGATTTAACGTTTTTGCATCTCCAACAATAATACGACATCTAATTAAGTGTTGAGCATGATGACACCTAGGAAAGTTTATGACTACATGCTTACGTAGTAATATAATCAATATCAATACGACAGACAATAAATACCTACAGTATTATCGTCGATTCGCATATACATGAAATGAAACATGTGGTAGTTTACATGAAATGTGTGCTCATTATACCATATTTTCCATCGATCAAAACAGTTGTGGGCGAGTTTATGTGCAATGAAGTAATAGCTTTTATTCTCTCAAACATGCTGGTGTATTATAAGTTCATACGATGCAATACACAAATGTTGACTGAGTCTGTATAACATGGCTGCCCATGTGATATAACTTCGTGAGGTTACTGGGTATATTGAATTACTATTGTTTGTCTCTCGGTCAATTTCAACGTTAATTAATCATAATGCTGGTTTTCCTATAATGAAGGCAAACGGAATTAATGAAAATATCAGTGAACGAAATTTTCATGTGTAAATATTTGATTTGCTGTTGGGGCTTTTTTCGAACATTTCTCAAAATCATAATTTCCAAATGAAATAAAACGTCAAGGTATGAAAGAAAATACTCTTCACATATGTGGATATATATCATAAAGATATTATACTCTCGGGATCACAAAATGTTGTAAAACTACGGCAATTCGAGGGTTTTACGTAATGTGATCCTCGGGTAGAATATCCCCATCCCTCATATCCACATACGAAAGTCTTCATATAAAGAGCCTTTGTATATTGCGTTCTATTCAACATTTGTCGGATATATATTACTGAAATCGCACAAGTAATTATATATTTTTGTGATATCTAGATGTTAAAATTGACTCATCTTGCAATTTGAAAATTTTAGAATATGTAGCTCCCTTTTTTATAGTGATATTTTACTCATATCTTTCAATGTTGATAAGTTCTTCATACATAAACGTTCAAGTATTGTTTAAGTATTTGTGATATCTAAAACGATAGAGAATTGATCGTATGGCATTTTGACAAGCTTCAGTTTAGCATCTCTATCTATTGAATATGCGAAATCTTATTTTTCTTTTCTTCGTACCGGCCACCTGGTTCAAACTGTACATGTTTCATTTGAGAATGATTCTTGTACGGCAGCCTTAAATTTATAGATTCGAGTTTTGATTAAAAGTTAGATTTATTTCTTGTAAATGTGTTGAAGTATGAGGTACCGATGATGAAACTCTCTTTCCTGGCAATGCTTACATATTGGTATACAGTTAAGATATATATCGATTCCCTGACTGAGACTACAATACACGACTTGGGTATTATATGACATTGCTTATCGGTTAGTTTTTTTTAAGAAGAAAGACGGGTCCAGTCCGTGATGGCCCTGCAGGCAGGGCGTTAGAATTGTACCTGCTGTCCCTATTGCATGATCGTAAAAGGCGACTAAATTTAGGATCTTATCTTTTCTCTTCTTCCTAACTGACTTTATCTTTTTCCTAATGCCTCCCTTGGCACCGCCTCACTTTTGGCCTTGAGTTGAGCGTTTGCCCCTGTGAGGAAGGCTCTGGGTTCTGTCCCTGGTCGAGACACAACAAAGTCTATAAAAGCCGTAGTTTCTGCTCCTGCTTAACGCTTAGCATTTAGGGAGTGGGACGACTGGTTCGCCCGTTGTCAGTTTAATGTGATCGGTGGGGTGTGTTGCTTGGTGTCTTCGGCGGCGGATAGCACTATAAAAAAGGGCAACAGTTCCACTATGCAAAAGGCACAACATGAATATACCGCAGTCTCCCAAAACACGCACCTCGCACAACATACACGCAACACACCGCATACATGGGAGGCCGTCCTTACATGACCATAGCTGTTAATAGGACGTTAATTAATCGAACAAACAAATGATAGAATAAATGACAGCACATCCTCGATATGTCAGGTCCTAATATCAGTGTTTTATAATTATCCACACATTGACCATGTAATAGTGAAACTGACGGCAATTCGTGAGGAAAAAACCTGACCAATTACAAGCCTACATAGACCTCTCTTGAGGATTAATAGAAAGCAACGCCCAACTTCAAAGCTATATAGTGTATAATTTTGCGTTTCTGTTGGTTTACATCAAAAAGAACAAAAGTACTTGTCTCTATCTGTTGACGGACACAAAGTCTTCAGTTGCGCTAAGACATGGTTAAGTGGTGGATATAACATCGAATTAGAAAGACTGTCTCCTTGATTGTCTTTGAATCGCAGTGACACATTTTTGTCCAACTTTAACATGTTTTTGAGAAAAGAAAAGAATAATATTTGTTTGTCTGAAATTTAGCCTTAGTGCGCATTCCACTTCATCCACGATTTGCTGGAGTGATCATCACTCTCGTTACATCCACCTATGGCCTTAGTCATACATATGTAGCAAACCTGAAGGCTATGTGTGCGACAAGAAATGAGCATGCAGTTTGGTCCTTTGATATACGTATAAAGAATCTAATTACTGTAGGTTATAGTGCATACGAAGACTATATTTATGTGCATTGTTAAGATGTACTAAAATTCTTGATAACAAACTTATCAAGGTAATCTCTTACGGCAAAACATGACATTTATACTGATAAAAAAACTTTGATATGGAGCTAGGCCACCCTGTATGACAAAACATGTCATTAAATTACTCAGAATTAGATAATCAAAAAGCCATACATATACAAGTCCTACGTGCCGTATGATATGTATGTGAAGAACGGCATTTGTATTTCAGTATGTAAATAATCGGGACATGCTTATATTACAGAGTGTCTCCATTTTACCATATTCAAATATAACTAATTGAAATTAAATGACACATAAAAGTCAAATGATGTTATCTTCTACCCTATGCTACAAATGTAGCTGATAGTGTTTTTTGACATAAGTGTCACCTGACGTAAGCGATACCTAAAATAATAAGCAACACCTGACATAAGCATTACTTGACATAAGCGAAACCTGACATAAGCGTCATTTGACATACGCGGAACCTGACATAAGCGATACCTAAAATAATAAGCAACACCTGACATAAGCGGAACCTGACATAAGCGTCATTTGACATACGCGGAAACCTGATATAAGCGTCACCTGACTTGAGGTTCACTTGTGTGAATGGATCATTTATCGTCCTGACATTGATAAAGATGTGATATACCTACATGTAGGTACCGATAACTGTAGATAGCAGGCGATAACACAATGGGTCTATCGTGCATTAGATTATGTGCTATATAAATATAGAAATGAAGTACTAGAAAACGAAAAATAACCAGGCTTAAATGTTGTGTAGATCAAATTGGTATCGCCTTTTGATAGTATGTTGAAATAACTTGATAAAAAATAATGACATAATACAAATGAAATAGTATGTTAGATACAGTAAAATACCTCTTGATAATAGCTAAATTGATAACGATATTAATCTGGTAAAATCATAGAAAGGTGATCTCGATAAATATACACAAATGTAAACAAACTCACCAGGCTAAACTATTGGTCAATCAAATCCACATCATGACTGTGATATCAACTTAGGGTGTATGTGCTGATGTACTGAAGAGATGAAGATGAAACATCGCCTGTTTATGACATCTCTGTTCCTGTTAGGTTTACAGGAATTAGATGCCCAGACTTGTAAGAAGAAATCATCATGTTCGTGTGAGTGTAGTGGAGGAACGATGGATCTGAAGCCTGGAGCCATACAGGGAACAAAGTAAGACCGTCACTCACGGAAATATCTGTACAATTACATGTAGAAATTGAGGTTCCACAATTAACTGTTACTAGTTAGTCACAGGAACTCATAATAAGTAAAATGTATTTTGTATACGTAATGATGAAAATAAGGAACCAAGAATAAATTTGCATTTCAACAAAAGGTTACGTTTAATGAATTCATCCTCATCATCACCATATACTGAAAAAGAACTATGGGCATACGTTGAGTAGTTGGGGCATTGTCAAATTCTGGCTACAGTAGGATGTCTTATCTCTAGATACTCTGGCTTTTCGTCCAATGCTGATATCCTATAAACACAATAATATGTAGCGGAATAGGGTCGATCATCGGTAACCAGGTAGCTCAGCGGTAGAGCATTTGGCTAGTGTTCGGAGGTCCCGGGTTCGAATCCCGGTCTGGTCGCTACGTTTTCTCCTCTCCTGTTACAAATATATGAATACATGAAATAAACCAAATTAAACATGTTTATCCACTCTTTGCAACCGTATTTAATATGACTGGGAGGTTTGTGCTGCACAGTCAGTGAGATTGCACTGCCACTGACTAATGCAATATTCCCCTGCATTGTAGAGTGTGACAAAGAAATCAAAACCTGATGCATAATTCATGAATGTCCACACTGAGGTTTACCGAGGGTTGGACAATTTATAAATGTAAAAATCTGAGGTTTACTGAGGGTTTGATAATTCATTAATGTCTGTTCTGTGGTTACCGAGGGTTGGACGATTCATGAATGTCTAATCTGAGGTTTACTGAGGGTTTGACAATTAATGAATGTTTAATCTGTAGTTTACCGAGGGTTGGACAAATCATGACTATCAAATCTGATGTTTACCGTGTGCTGAAAAATTCATGAATGTCTAATATGAAGTTTACTGAGGGTAGGACAATTCATGAATGTTTAATCTGATGTTTAACGAGGTTTGGATAATACATGAATGTCTAGTCTGAGGTTTGTCAAGAGTTGAACAATTCATGAATGTCTAACCTGATGTTTACCGACGGTTGGACAATTTATGAATGTCCAATCTGAGGTTTACTGAGGTTTGGACAATTTATGAATGTCCACACTGAGTTTACCTATGGTTGGGCATTTTATGAATATCTAATTACAAGTTTACTGAGAGTTGATCAATTCATGAATGCCTAGTCTGAGGTTTATCAAGGATTTGACAATTTAGAAATATTTAATATGATGTTTACCGAGGGTTGGGCAATTTAGGGCAATTTATGGCAATTTATGAATGTGTAATCTGCGGTTTACTGAGGGTTGGACAATGTCGTTGTCGCATACAAAGGAAGGAATTTTTTGTTCAGCCACATTTATATGAATTAACAAGGTATTTGTCTCTAAACTAGAGTTCTCAACGCGTCATGATCATGGGTACGTCGACTATACATGAAAAGCGATTACGATATAGACAATGTATACCATTGTAACTCCATTGACGTCAACGTCATGTAAATATTTTGCCCGAACATCCGATTTTGACACATTCGTAACGATAGAATAGGAGGGGTATCAGTTTGGACCAATTTACGGCCACTCGGTGATAAGCAAAATATTTTGCATGAAGATAATTTAGGGTCAGCTGAATATTGTATGTTATTCAGAATATCCGTTTTTTTTAGGTTCATGGTCATTTCATAGGACAAAGGTCAAAGGCTGTAAATTTCACATTTTTCATGGTTAAATAGATATAATCGATCTTTTTCATTGTTCAAGTCCTAAAATTAAAGAAGTATCTAGATAATAGAATATCTTGTTTGTAAAGTTGAGATGGCCACATAAATCTTTTTGCATCACATTTATTTTGTCATTGTAAATCAAAATGGGGCCACACACAAGGTTTGTGTTTCTCCCTCTCTCTTCTACAATAAGTTCAGCTCTATTTATTAAGAAAAGTGGATGATATCTAACACCTGAAAATTAAAGAAGTAGGTCTCAATGAACCGTTAATACTGACCTTGTCACAATTAGCATTACATATAAGATGTTCAGGCACCACATACCATTACACAACAACGAGAAACTTATACCTATAACCCAGACTATTATGTACAGACCTGGCCAGCTATCGCATGGCACTGATAACTGATAGTATATATACGTTTTAGACCTGGGACACACACGAATAGCTGTAAGTCTATATCAGTATCTTATGAAATAAAACTTATTATATTATATATTTCAGCATAGGTTTTTCTAAAAACAAAACTATTTGACAGCTTGAGACTAATATTAAGTACTACATGTGGATCAAATTGGCTAGGTCACGTACATAAATTAGGTAATATACTATTAATAGTACATGTATCATCTATCTATATATCTCTGTTTTCCCATGTTTAGATTTTGTTTTATGAGCTTATTTCAAGCAACACCTTAACTGAAAAGAGAATGTTGAAATTGTGCCTGCTGCCTTCATGATCGTAAAAGCCGATTAAATATATATTTATTCAACAATTTTATAGCTTTAGAGTGACATTAAGAGCTTTATTTGTATTATCCATGTTTAAAGCAAGTGTTTAAGCTATTTAAGTTTGTTTCATGAGAAATATTTAATGTGACCTAATTTATACACGTGACCTAACCAATGTGAACTTAGGATTCAATCATCTTAAACAGGTCATGTCACTGTAACATAACTAATTTATTTTTCGGCAGTTTTCTGAACTGAAGTCCACAAACACAAGATATGCAGGCAGAACCTACAAAAATAATACATTCCATATCTCAATTCTAATATTTAATTAACTAAGACTTAAACCTTAAAAATGTGAATTTCACCCTTTGACCTTAAACCTTTGAAATTACCATGAGCCCAGGGAAAAAAATCAGATATTCTGAATAGCATATAAAATGGAGTTGACCCTTTGTTATCTTCATGCAAAATATTTTGCTTATCATTGAATGGCTGCAAAACAGCCCAAAGTAATACCCCTCATTTATAAAAGCAGCAAATTTTGTTTTTGCATAAAACATATATGGTCGTTGCATGGTAAAGTACAATACATATTGAATGAAATATCAACTAACTTTTAAACTATAATAGAATCAATAATGAAGCTGACTTATACATTTAAAAACGTAAGTATTGTATAGCTGTGACAGTCAATTCAATACATCCATTGAGAGGGCTAATATAGACATAGCCTGTTGCCCAATCCTAATTGTAATACTACAATACAAATATTCTGAAATGAAATACAATACATCAGTTTATCTTCAGTATAACAAATTTGATAAATATAGCAATGTCCAGATCACATTCTGATATAATCATTCAATGCATTGTCTTTCAGAATTCCGAATAAAAATCTACTTTTGCAATTGACTTCAGTATGTTTATTTCAACAAAAAGGAAATGTATCCCTACGTTATTTACGTATACCTGCCGATCGTCCAGTTATGCTTGTTGAAGTACCAGAGTTGATTCCCTTCGTTCCATCCCGTAGTAGTAACTTTCAAGTTAATTAATGCTAAATATCCTAATTGCAGGTTTAAGGCCGTAACTGCCCCTGACCTGAGTCTTTACTCCTACAACCCGTGTTATAGCTTTGACCAGTTGGACCCGACCTTACCCCCACAGTTCGATAACTGTAAATCTGTTGCCGTAAGTAATAGCCAGTGCTATTATGCTGTAACTTACCAAATTATGGATACTTTTAACTGATTCTAGTCTTTCGGTATATTGAGCTAATTTGCATACATTTTGTATTTAGTTCAGGACGCGGATGGTTAATTGTTTAGAATTTGAATTGAATGAATTTGGTATATAAAACGACTGCCCGTATAATGTGGGTTTAATGAAATGCTAGGTATGAACTATAACATAATTTCTATCATAATGGCGTTTGCCTTCAAGATGAAATATAGTATCAAGGATTTAAGAATAGGAAATATTTCAGAGATTCCCTTTAAAGGTTTTTCATGTATGTGTATTTTGATTGGTATAGGCGTGCCAGCTTGTACCCGGAGACCAACCACAACTGTACGATATTGGTACGCAGGAAAGCGCTTCATTCAGCTACAAAGATGAAACATCCCTTGGTCAACCAAATATTGGCACTGTTCTTACAGTGGACTATGTAGCAGCGGACGGTGCCAGGTATACATAAAACATAAGATGCTACGAAAAAAAGTTGTCAAATCATCAAAATAAATCAAACCAATAATTGTATTTATTCTTCATTTGGACATGTGTAATTTCAGAAAAGTTATATATAACAAATTATAATAGTTCGGTAATGTATATGGATATATCCACCAGCCCTGTATTTTTCAGAATTCCTTTTTTTTCAAAACATACTTTGCAACACTGCATCCAACCAATCTGGAATCTAGTAATTAACATAATAATCTCCAAAATAAAGTTTAAAAAAAAACTTTTATTAAGCAATAATGGTCAAAATGAAAAAAAAAAAAAAAAAAAAAAAAAAAAAAAAAAAAAAAAAAAAAAAAACGTTTAATAAATGCAATTGATTTCATTTTTCTTAGGGTAACAACTGTAGTGCTTCAGTGTGACAGTGTTGAAGATTTTCTCCCGCTCGGCGAAATTCCCAATTCGAAACCTCCTCAATATGTAAGGTTATATGTTGAATAGAGGAACTTTAAGTGACAACATTTCTACTCACATCGTTTTCCCGTAAAACATAGTTGAACGCATTGTCATTTTTTTCTTTCATAAGCAATTTGATTGAATATAAACAAAAGAAAGTCATTGATACCATAGTGTCTATCATAGTGTGCAATAAGTTTTGTCAGCTATGTGCCCTAGTCTTAAGGCTTTGTGTACATTTCACACTCACGATTTCTGCATCATATTGCATGTATCATAACGAGATAGTTTTATACAATAAACCTACTATATTGAAAATGTACAGTATTTAAACCTGCTATATCATATATGTACAGTACTTAAATTCACGGCAAGACAAAGCACGTATCAAATGATTGATTGTAACAAACATTTGTACAGTGATTATAAGTTTAAATTTATTAAACAAACACACACTGGTCAACATTTCATGAATAATTTCATAATGTCATATTTTTATTTTGTTTCGTTTCAGGTTTTTATATATGCATCACCTAATGCTTGTTTAAAGCCTTCGGGAATAAGTGCAGGAAGTGTTATAATAATTGCGTAAGGATATAACTTAATTTTATGATCTTCGGAATGTTTAACGCTGAATAAGTCGTATTGTTTAAAAATCAAATGATTCTAATGACAGCTACATCAATGCACATAATTTCCAATGATCTTACGGTTTATGCCACAATATTGCCGTGAATAATGAAAGTCGTTTATTTATTTTAATTGCATTGGCTATTATTTGTCGCCGGAAAATAACACTTAGTCGTCAATAATGATTTCCCCCAAATTCTTCCGTTCACACATTTGTATATAAAATAGCCATAATTCAAGTGAGGTATTTTTGGTATTTTTTAAAGGTTTATTACTTCATTTCTAAAATATATTTCATTTTACATAAAGGTAATGATTTTTAGTTCGTGATAATTGTGAAATAATCTCAACAATCTCAAAAGAGTAAAACATGACACATGTAATGGCCCAAGCACACATGTCCTGAGTAAAATAGATTGTTTATATGTTGTCATATTGAGACTGTGGATCTAAGATCACCACATAACACTTTGAAAATATGTGATTTGAAAACAAGAAAAATATATGGAAATAAAACACGACAAAATTATGATTTTTCATAATTAACATTTTTTACAGTTTAAATGTCTTTATTTCAGATTTGCGGGTTTGCTCGTTGTCTATCTAATAGGCGGGGTGTTATTTAACAAAATCAAGAAAGGAAATACTGGTAAAGATCTCATCCCCCAGAGGGAGCTCTGGGTCTCTCTACCTGGACTGGTCAAGGTCAGTAACTAACGTTTTCTGTTACTTGTTATATTTTTCAGGAGTGTTAAGATTTTTTTTTCATTATTTATGTATAGGAAAAAAACCCGTATACTGCAGCTTGAACTAGAAAATGTGTGTTTACCATTGTTGTTTTATTTGACTAAGTACTTAAATAAAAATGTACTTAAAGTAAAAAAAAAATAAAAAAAATAAAAAAAATAAAAAATAAAAAAAAAACAAGAAAAACATACGATTCTTACGGATTAATACGTTGATACAAGTGTGAATTTATGTATTCGTACTTATGCATCTTTTATTGACACGTGCTATTTCTGTATACAATGTAGTGTTTTGGTTTTGTCATATTAATAGTAAATCAAGTTAATTTACAATCATAATGATATTTATTTCACTCGATATTCGTAGATGATTTGATTTATCACCCTTTGTCCAATGCCGATTGTATGCTCGGGTATTTGCATTTGTAATTGATTGATATTCACATATCATAAATATTTATTTCTGCTGTCACGATAGAAATAATTATTATTTTTGTTTTATTTTTACAGGATGGTGTTTTCTTTTTGATAAAGCGAGGACAATATCAACCAATCAAATAAAGAGTTATTTTCAAAGGGTGTATCAGCATATCCATTCATCATTCAGAGGAAAAATTGTCGACTAATCATGTACAATGGAAAGAAAACGATATTACTATATTTCTTATATACTATATAAAGACCACAAGAATTCCATGGCGTGTTTCTGGTATTATACAGTGTCCATGGATTTAATTTTGCTATTACAAGGGGGACAACTTTTGCATGACTACTTTCTTTATTACATCCCTTTGACCAAAAACATTTGACAAAATAATCGTAATTCCACAATAAAAAAGGTACAAATAATGTCAAACTTTTATACAATTGTTGTATTATGTAATTATGTATGGTTCATTAAACGTACCTAAAATGTATGACAAACATAGATGCCACCGCCAGCATGTAACAAAGCGGGACGCGCAGAGACAATATGAACGGTCATGGACTACATTGTACGTTATATGCATTCTTATTTACGGCAGGGTACAATAACATTGTGATATAAAATGTTAGTTAATTTATTAATTATCTAGAATAGATATAATCATAAAATAGAAATATTGCAGGCTATGTCATGGAAAGGAAATACTACTACATTATATATTGATGCAGAGAAGTCGCAAAATCCATAAGAAAAACTATTCAAAATGACTTGTTTCGAATAATTAAATAATCACAAATTGAATAAATAATTTTATTTCTAACGATATCGTAGTATAATGTATCATTAACATTAAGGATTATATTGCCACTGATGTGTGTCGGAAATGAAGTACATTTAGAGTGGACTAAACACGGAACCATTTTAATATCGTGTTCAATGATTATAAAATATATTTATGATTAGAAATAGTAATGAGGAAAAACGGTATAAAGCTCGGTAATCCGAAATAAAAGGCCAAAATATATAAATTCAAAGTAAAATCAAAATCATTTCTATGGAATATATATTCAGCCACTATAGGGCCTTCTTCAGTCCGAAATAACACTCTAGAAATAGGAAACTCGGGTACTACAATATAACAAATAACCCATTTTAACACAATTTTCGTTTTTTTTTCTATTTTACTAGGGCACATTTGTGAATGCTGCTTCATGAGAGAATTTACAAATGAAGTAAATTCAGATATCTCAACGCAATTGTAAATAATTGCAAACTTTTGAAAGAAACCCACATTTATTTAAAACCTGTAATACAAAACATTTGATATACATTGTTTACCATGTGGTATTTGGATTAATATGTTTGAAAATGGTACGATGAAAAAAAAAAATTAAAAAAAACAATCTAATATCAAAATATCAGTTTAGAGTGAAAATTTCTATATTCTAATTATACAAATTTAAATGCTTTTATCAAGTATTTAGCTAAAGAAGATATTTATTCTATAAACAAATTTAATCCATCCATTACGACTACATGCGTATTATATCAGTATACTTTCCACTACTAATTGAAATCAATTTAATATACATACGTGCTACACACGATTATTCACTGTAAAATCAGTATTGTAATTTAAAAAAGATGTGAAGGAGAATATATTATTTGTGTTGGTAGACGAAAGAAGATTTTAAAATCATAACCAATATAAACAATAATATAAACGAACGCTACTATAAACAGTTGTAAACCACTTTTTTTCCGCGAGATACAATTTTGCGATACAGCTCGAATTTGATTTAGATATTTCGCAAATAATTGTATAAAACATAATCTTTAATCGTGAATTTACATATATTCGCAAATATGTTGAAAAAAATACGCAAATATTGTATACGCAAAGATAAAGTAGTTCATTTTAATATACTGCCATTCTTCATTATTGTAATGCGAGATTAGAATAAATGAGGTAACGCTATCAACTTATCCTGATTATAAACATGCTAGGTTAAGTGAGCCGTTTGGTGCCTTTGGTGGTAAGTATTGTCGCTATAACACTCTAAAGCAGGTAGTAATGCATTGGAGCAATTCAGCAAATACTAATATAACACAATTTCCTGAAATAAACAACACACTTATGTTTATGGAATATGTTTCAGATTCTCATGTTGTTTCGCACAAAAATATAAGTGCTTGTAAGTTTCCGATACAAAGCATTTGGGCGCATGACGTTTTTGTCACATTTGTCAAATTTATATTACTTATATAGGTGAATTATAATATGCTATAACATGTCGCAATTTATAAATATATTTTCAATAAAATGAAGTAATCATATTTAAGTTTGATATAATGCAATTGAATGAAATTCGTTAAATGTATGTTAAACAAGTTTATATCCTAGACATAAAACTTCCACGTAAGTAAAACTCATATTTTCTTTGATAAGGATACCAACAATAAATCAAGAACAAGTGCTTTGAATAAAAAGCCCCCAAAAGTGTTTGTCTGCTATATCAGTGCATGGTATAAGATTATCTTTAACTGGCTATTTGACATAAACATTCGATTCTGCTTAACTGCAATATATAAACATTAAGCCTTACTAAGTTATCTACCTACTATTTATGAGAGCAAAATATCATGCGGTCTAAACCTCAATGAAAAAATATTTGTAGTTGTCTTAAAAATATGCTGATATTGAAATCACTTTGACGGTTCTGTGATTCTTGTCCATTATATTTGACTTATATTTTATACGTAGTTTGGCAGCCATCGAAATTTCCAAATTACATTTATAATTTCACCATTGATTGTTTAATTAGAACAAGAGACGAGAAAAATAGCAAAATCATTTAGATATGATACGTATATGAAGATAATTGCATTGGCAAATTGATAAGAGTATTTTGAGAAAAGTTAAAAAAAATAGTGAAATTAATTGCTCTCTAACACTAAAATGTTGACTTAATAAAGACCGGTAATTCAAGACATTGAAGACATTGAACACTTTAGGAAATTTACAAAACATGCACTTAAAATATATGTATTCACCTTTTTTATCCTTTTTGGCCGCCAGTGGTATGTTTAGTACATGATAGTATTACATTCACAATAAGATAATTAATCAAAGAAAAGTCGCTTCTCAGTGATAATCGTATAAACATATAAAACTAACTGGCATCATGTATCACAAAAGCTGTACAATTCATAATGTATAATCATATAACGGTTGGGGAAGCGGGCAAAACCAATGAAAACTAAAACAGAAAATGCAAAAAATCGCATAACGTGCAACAACTAAGATACAAGAATGTAAGATTTTCTTTCTATATGATTTAGTGCATATAAGTGAAAAACTTTAACCTGGAAGTGTATAAAGATAAAAGATATTACACTATATATCATTAGTGTTAAAAATTGTCTTTCATGTTAATGGTATGAATACTATCATGTATCATTTTATCTCTGAAAATTTGTTTGTTCCTAAATTCACGTTCAAGAAACTCATGTCAATAATTAGATTTCGCTTCGTGTGTATTATCTGATTATCATTAAAACATGGTAGAGTTTTTCAAGTTCAAGATACGACACGTTTGCAAGAAGAACTAATAATTGGAAACTAATTTTATTAAGCAAAAAATACAATACAAATCGATTGTGTACCTAAAATATTTTACTTTGGCTTAAACTTTTTTATTGAATGAAGATAGAGTAAAACAAATATATCATAAAAATGCATTATTACAAAGTACTTATATTAATACGTCTGCGTACTTTACTTTAATAGAACATTTGTATTTAAAGTAAATCATTTAGATCATCTACTACATATTACGTAATTACATAAATCAAAGGTCATGATGTAAACCAATTCGACTCCGTTGTACAATATAAGCGCGTATTAAGTATACGAAATTAGTCTGAATACAAGTCAATAGTATAACAAATATTTGTTTACGAAACGAGAATGAATTAAAGTATTTAATGTAGCTACTGATAACAAATGTATGTACTTTTATTGTTTAATCATATCTTAATTGATAAAACATGTAATCGAAATTTCATTTTTGTTGTAATAGTAATTGAAAATAAAACTGCAACATTAGTATGGATCGACACAAGACTTTTAGGGAGTATATATCAAAAGATATGTTAGTTCATGAACACTGTTTGAACTACATAAAATGTAGTACAATACACATTAATATATGTACTTAACCCTCTGCTCATGTTGTCATTTCTCAATGACAAATTTTAACCAGAAATATGTATTTAACTATAGTTTAAAGATGCTCCACCGCTGACAAATGGTATTTTTCACTATTCAAAACAGGAGCAGAAGATTAAGTATTTTTCTTCTGTTACAAAAGTTACTTAATTTACACCATTACCGCCATTGAAAAATTTGAGCTTCTAATTGTACTTCAAGTTGAAAATATAAAAAATAATTAATTGCATCCCGAAAAAAATCCGTGGCACTATATCCTATATGGAATAAAGTACTGATTGCTCATGCACCAAAGGCAAAATAAATTATTTTGTATTTTTTTTTCTGTTAATTAGACATATATATATACGATTTAACACCAATTATTGTTCAAATGATGAATATCATTTATGCTCTGTCGGTGGAGCATCTTTACGAAACATAATATTATGATAACATTTTACAAAAAAAGAAAGAGCATGTTGTGAGTATTCGAATTTCAGCTTTTAGCAAGCACGTTTAACTGTTTGATATATGTATGATTTTACGGGAAGTTCATCTTCTTGATAACATGGACTGCAATGAAGATAATGAAATATTTCAGAAATGCGCCTGATAAGTGTATCTGTTTGATGAATTAATAAAACTACCGCATGCTTTAAACGCAATTGTTTTAACTGAAATCTTGCTTCAAATTAAAAAAGCTTTACAGGCAAACAGGTTGATTTAAAATCAAAATGTAAAATAAGATTATATTTATGAACAATTAAATACTTGCGAAAAATTCTATCGTGTTTTGTACAATAAAAATAAATGAAAACTATATTTGACACTTTTTAAAGTATCCTTGTTGATTTTGTACATAAAATAGACACATTTAGTTTCCTTTTTAATTTTCGCAGTTGTGAACTAGGAAGTTTCTAAAAAAACTTTTATAAATCGATAACTATTGATCGTTACCTAAGTTAAACCTTGAACGATGCTTGCAGAGTATTTATTTTTATTTTTAGAAAGTTGGTTCGTAAATAAAAGTTTTGTACAACTGTGGTAACTACTATGATCATTTTTAATCGCACGGTAATTTTTATATAGACGATAGAAATTTTAATAGTTCAGCAAATTTTTCATTTCATTTTTTTCCACTTCATACAAATAAAAACAGTTTTTTAGCAAGATAATTTTTTAAATGCCGTTCCTTAATAAACACAAACGTTTCAATTGTATTTTTTAACTTAACCTTTATTTATTCGGCTAATTTTAATTTTTAATGTTAACTGAAAAGGTACCTAGAATGAATCACAAAGTGTACAATTATGTATGAACAAAATGCACATCATTACACAATCTATTTATAAAGTATGTATCGAACTTAATATCTCTATGAATAATTGAAGTGTTATTGAAAACACATTGTTTTGAAGTTACATGAAAATTGAAATTATTTATCGATGTTATAATGCATTTTGAAGGGAAATGTGAATAAATCGACAGCTCGTGGTGACATAATACGTCATTAATGCACATTTCGTGTCCGATTCCCTCGAGAACCTATTTTCTTCCTTCAAACAAATTTTTGTTTAATTAAGCCGATGGCTGCCTGTTAATGTCCCCCTCCCCTCACATACTTCCCAGCCAAGTCGTTTGATGTAATTACTTATGTGACTACTAGCAGAGCAGGCCTGCGGATCAGTCGACTTGAGAGCATCAATGATTGACTCTGGGAAAACAAACCAGCAATTCGCACCCGAGGCCTAATTTTGGCATAGTTAATGCACAGAACTTAAAACGCCGCATGCAAAAATTGCCTTCGTTTACTCTCCGTCACTGGTGTATCTGTATCGAACTTGTGGGCTAAATTACCGCCAAGTCATGTGACTTGCCTGCCCGTTTATCGACCCTTTTCGACGTGAAAATGAAAAGGATATGCAGATTTTGGAGCCGAATTTATCCAGTTTTCTAGCTTGAAGAACTTCAATCAGGTAAGTTATCGTTGCTTAATGAAGTTAACTTATAAGTATGTGTATGACATAGTTTTCTGGGCCATGTACGAGGTATCATGAGGTGTGAAGACACGGCGGGCTGCGGTCTACAGTGATAACAAACATGGCTGCCGCGAGAGCTTGTGTGTATGCGATCAGCCCCACATACCGTCTCTACTATTGATAACATTGTGTGGCCCGCTTACAGCTATTCGGCGGGAAACTCATTGTCATTTCTTATATTAAAATTACATCAAAATGAATATATATATGATCGTTATATCTTGTACACATATATTTTTCTTAGTTTTCAAGCATATTTTTATAGCGATTTGTTTTATTAATGCAATTACTAATGTTTATTCAACGACAAAAAAAGCTAAAATATATATACATTTTAATTTTTTTATTTGCATTCAAAGTTTGCTTATGATAGAAAACTTAAAAGTCTGTTTTAAAATACTTTCCCGATGCGTATAATTAGCTTAACTTTTACTTATGTATTTCAATTTCACAAAACAAAGTAAAATGTTCTATTTGGATGGTAGTATGTGATAAAACACAAGAGAGAAAAAATAAATCGGAACCGGGCCATGGTCCCGCCTTATCTTGAAGAAAATGCATGATAGCGTATCTTTGCACGTGCAGAGCTCGTGCATTATTGACCAGCAACTCCTTGGACACAATTTCGCAAACCAATGAATAATTGAGATTTCTAATTATGTGGAGAGGAACAGCATTTTTCGGATTAATGCACTGTGAAATTCAATTCATGAGCATTTAGAAATTGAGTGGAACCGCGAAAACTTCACAAGGGACATAAATCAATAATCTGTATCGTCACCAAATCCTGACCAAAATAAATTCTGAGTATTACTGTTTTAAGTGATTTTGCGTATAAAGTCGACTTTCGTATTGCATTTATTTCAAAACACGACACCCGTTAAATACGCGACATGTCTTTATGCTTTTTAATCGAAATCAATTTAACATCGTGTTTATTTCAAATTATTGTAATAGAGCTGTTCTAAAAACGGAACCCGAGACCTCCCACAGAATGCGGATTTAAGGTGATCACGTGCGCACTTGGCTGGTCACGTGCCGTAATCCATTTCAGCAGAATTCTGACAGTTGCATCTTCATGGTAGATTACTCGTTCGCTCGAGTGTAAAACACATATTACAGAACTCTAAACTATCATCGGGGTCTTAGCGACTCCTAGTCTCTAACACGTTTTATGTTGATGCAGTCATTGCATGGCCGGTCTTTCTGATGCTCACGCCGTTCGAAATTGAAAAACGGAAATTGCATATATTTGCCCTTCCTGCTGAAGAAACCTAACTAATGATTCTTCAGTTTGCGTTTTCGGTGAAAGATGCTTCATCAAATACTATTCTGTTATTTTGAAGTGTTGTTTGTGGTAAAAACATTCACGCGAAATGAATATCTACATTGTATATGATGCCGTGCTGTCGTTAAAACCAATTGACCACTTTTAAGCAACTCGGCACTTTGATCACGCACATTTCGAATGTTATTCACAATTGGTATGGGGTACTGAGTTACTATATCTCTATGTTTATTTTTCTTTTTTGTCAATAAACAAAACTGCTTTGGTGTTTCAGTAAATGTATCAAATAAATTTAAGCTGGCAGGTAGCTTAAATAATGAACAACTGTATACCGTTAGATCTTTAAAGATGTATTGTCATGAATAATTTAACCAAATGCCTTGTTATGTAATTTTTGTTTTGTTTTATAATGACAAGTATTTTTTTAATTAGTATTGCGTTTCCTATAACATTGGCAGAAAAACTCGGGTCACCTGCAATGCAATTTTTGTTAACATATAAGGCATAACTAATTGTCAAATAGTCGACATGAAATTTTGCACCCTGTCACACCCATACAAAATTTAAGTCAATTAGGAGTTGATGGTATTAAACACAGATGTTCTTTGTTAAATTTTCATTCAAACAACAGTTTATTCAGTGAACAATGAAGACGTAAAATAAAAATAAATCTCCTCATACTCCTCTATATTTCAAATTATGACCGAGTCAAGGATACATGCTACACATTAACATTGATGAAGCAAACTTAAGTCTTTTAACATTCTATAAAACTGAAGATTTAAGTTTGCATGAGAAATATCTTTTTAAGATTATTTAGACTACCTCGATCGCATACTTTGATTTATGTGATGTGATTGCCTGAGTGTGGTATGACAGCTGCATGTTGGTGTTGTCTTATAGAATTTTATGTCCATTGTATATTTCTAACTATATCGACCCGTCGACTATGTCGTTCCACTCCCCCTATCTTGAACTCTGAACAGAAGCGTAACAACCACATTTATATATATGCGAAATGGACAAGAAACAGAACATATAACTCGATTCGTGGGACAAGATTGAAAAAACTGCCATGTTTAAGGCCGAATAGAAAAGATGGTCGACTTTTACAACTATGCAGCGGGAACAGCAAGTTCTACAATGTCATTTCTACCAGATCATTATTGTTGACGGAAAACGTAGTCTACTTAGTATAATTATTGCGATAAGGTTCGCAGTGCATTAGCAGTTTAGTTGCCTTCCGCATTATTAAAGATACCCTACATACCATTATGATAAATGAAACTAATGATATAACATAACAAACTGGAAGTAAAATACCTCTTGGTATATTCATTAAGTCTGGAAGTAAAATACCTCTTGGTATATTCATTAAGTCGGCCCTAACCTTCCAATGGGTCTTACTGTAACCGACGAATATAGCTGACATTTCCTAGCATTACAGTCGCGTCAAGTACAGCATTTGTCGAACAAACATGTTTCAAGATGTGTCTTAAATAAAATTTTCAAATTAAAGATAATAGGATGATATTTGTGTCATGGCTAAATATGCATTAAAATAAGATTAACTGAGAAAATGATAAAACAAAATATTTAACTATAGTCAGTTTAGAAAGTAAAACATAGTTAAGGTATCGGTAAAGACGTAGTGGTTTGGATAGTAGATTCATATTATTTTTGAATGATAGATTCATATTATTTATTACCATTTTTTCTTCCTTTTACTATATACACTAAGTCTACTAAAGGTTTACTGGGTGTATAGCTGATTACCGTCGGAGATACGACACACATATCCATTGTGTGCAACCAGTTATAAAAACAGAAGAACAAGCATGACCTTTAAAGAAAGTATAGACGTCGTTGTCGGAAGAACAGGAAGAGCAGGGTGTGTATGTTTGGGATTGGGGAATATAATGTATATTAAAAATGAAGTTATTGCAAACAGAAGGATTCGCTTTCTTAACCTTAACACACTAACTAAATCAATAAAGTATTGATACATAAAACATTGGTATAAAGGCTGTCGTGGATCGAATATGCATAGTATCTATTATTCATTTGAATGAAATCTGACACATTTATTAAATTCATCGACTCCTTTGATGCTTAATGCACCCACCTAAATAACAAAGCTTTAAATATACAGGTTTAGATGTAATCCTCGTGAAATAGGATTAGATTAAGGCGAACATGTGTATTAAGCAGTTATCAAGTTGTCAATTTATGTAACAAAGGAGGATATGGTAGGTATACGCATAAACAATTTCATTAGATGAAATAGGCACCATACACAAACGTTTAGCTGAAATACGCCATGACATCTTTCGCAATTACACAACAATGTGAGTATTGTTTAGCGAATAACGTCTTATTACTTTAAACAATGCCGGCATTCTGCACTTATCACGATGCCTGCGACAACCCTTTCCGTTACTTCGATGTTTGGAGGTTATATACCACTGCAAAGTTAACGAGGCTCACCCGAAGGACATGATTTCTTCCTTTGTAAGTTAGTTACGATTTTAGCAAATTCCGATGGATTACCCTGCAGCGATAGTTTTCTCGTTAAAGACGAATCAATTATTCATTAAGTTATCATTAAATTGGCAGTACTTTTTATCTCTAGTTGTAAAATATCGGATAAGCGATCGCTCCTTGTATTGATTCAGGGAACCTTATTTTACGTGTTTTAAATTGACACGGTATTGATTAACATGTGTCCTCTTTTGATTCGCTGAAAGTTGCAAATGGAGATTTTCAATGACATTAAGTTACAGATCATATCTGTTTCTAATTTCAGTCTTCAAACTATTCTTTTAATTCTCACTCCACAGCGTATTCATTTTAAATAAACCATAGAATCCAATGTTATTTCCTTTTTAAAATAACAACTAAAAAAAAAAAAAACTAAAAGGAAAATCATTTTCTGAAATTTTCTTTGTAAATTTGCGATACGCAGATATTTGTGAAACATGTAAATGCACGAAATATACATAAAACTAAAATACAGCAAGTGTTCAGTCAGCCCTTCGTACACGACACCCAATGTATTCATCACGAGACTGATAAAAGCTGAAGTAAATAAAAGAAGTCATAAAATTGTATAGGGTTTGTATATGAATAGAAGATACGTGCACAAACGATGCATGCGTATGTCATTAAATCAGCTGAATATGTAGACTTGATTATTTGATTTTATGCAACTATAACGTTTGCTGACAAAGTCAGCTCTTTATGCATGATATGAATTCTAAAAATATTCTTTTTCAAAGACTTATATATTGGAAAGAGGTTTAAATATAGAATTATGTTAATACGTCTCGAACATATACGACATATATAGATAACGCAGTTTTTTTTACTCTATAAATAATATCATGCATGAGTCAAAGGAACAAAGTGACTGGGCAAGACATTGTTTGAATATAATTACCTGTCTTATAATTATAATTCAAATTAAACAAATAATTCATACAGATAAAAAGTAGAACGTTTTAAGCATTATAATATTGTGAACGAAATAATGATAATGAAAACAAAGAACACTTTTAAGAAGGTATGTATTTTATACTTAACTTATCCAGCAATACATTACATAGTTCGAATATATAACAATCCGCCCAGTGGCATATATAACATGTACACTTAATTGGTGAGATTTTTTCGTCAATCGATCATATATACCATATACAGATTTGTACTAGATTTACTAGATTGCACTAACAGAAATCATGGAGCAAAGTCTCCTTGAAAATCAATTATTCAAACGCTACCTGAATAAAACAATCGCCTGCTGATTAACAACGACGTAGCATTTTGTGCACCTGAAAATAACAAATTTCATGTTTCTAATATTCATATAACTGTTTGCGGCCAACTTATAGTCAATTATTTTAGCAGCTTTACGTAACTGGCCCTCTTTAAAACCATCCATACACTTGGTAATAGTTGTGTTTTGGAGTAAATTTTAAAAAGGGGGCAATTTATGGCGAAGATGAAAGAGAGAGGATTATTCCCAGCATAATAATAGCGATAGAGTTTCAACTGATGTCGATAATTACGTCATAGAGGATTTAACCGTATGACAAGATTTATTTCTTCTGTTTAATTTGTTTTCACTTCACGGGTGAAAATCGTGTTAATTGAGGAATGTGCATTGCACCCAAAGTAACGCGTTTTATTGCAGCCGTGCAGGGCTGTTTGAGGGCAAAATCATTGATTTGAATTACACGAGAACCTCAGTTGCACAATTAAGGGAGAGAGGGACCGAACATTAAAACGTCCGGTAATACATTCAATAAAAATTGGCGAAAGCGGATCATGTAGTGTCTTGCATTATTGCCTTGAAATATTATTTCTGAAATCATTTTGAATACAAATGTTTTAATGGAAGTAGATTTGAATTTCTTCATTTAATGTTATATTTCGTTGTCTATTTCTTTTTTACCACATGATGTTGAAATTCGCATTTACATTATCCAGGGTTTGGCACTAATTACATTAAATTTGATATATGTATATCTAAATACATTCATGCCAAATCCGCCGGATACACAGATAACTGCTAGGCATTGATAAACAAACGGCCTACAGTTTGGAAATATTTTAATAACTGCTCTATCAAATACATATCGAAACGGTTCATTAATTTTGTATGTTTACGAGCAAGCTGGGATCCCTCGCTAGGCGATAACACGAGAAGCTGTGCATCGCTGATAAGTTTGACGATCTAGTGAGAGTAGATTCAACTTGATTGGGATGTGGTCTAATTGGCAATGAAACTGACATTTTGACTGATGACGGGGGCGGTCAAACTGCATTAAAAGGCATTTTCGCTTTTGTGAATGAGGGGCCGTCTCAAGAGGCAATTCTGTAGGAAGCATAAATAGCTGAAACGTGTCTGTACTTTGGATGATTCTCTTGGCATGCGCTGATTGTGCTTACAAGCGCTGACAAAGGATGTGGAGGCCGATTTTATCAATTTCTGAGAAGTCAGAGGAAATAAGGTAAACATGTGATAATTGTTGAAAGATTTGGGGTTGGTAAGGGAGCAAGCAGTCTTTGTTGTCGCTACATGTGGTGTTCACGATAATAAATACACGAATTATATAATCAATGATTCCTTTTTAATTAAGCATTAATTTTTAGTGATTTTTAATTTTCTTATATTCATATTCATTATTGGATGTAAATAACAATATATATAGTTCATCTGTTACAGAGGATGATCTTTTTGTTAGCATTTTTTTACTATGACAGTGAATTTCTCACAAATGTCGGAACATGCAGAATCAAGATCGCCATAATGTCAGTGATTATTAAAACAAAGATTTACTGTCCTGATATTACAAAAAAGACCAAATAAAACTCATCTTAATCAATAACGCTAAAGCCTTGGATGAGCACTGAACATTGTTAATTATTCCACTGACAATTTTATTGATATCAATTTTCCACGTTATCTACTCATCCAGTGATGGTGATGGCTTTCCGCCATTGGCGAGTCAAGTTTATGACCAGTTCAGAGACTGTTAAAGCTTGTCCCTAACATGCTTTTAGCCACTTGTGACTGCCCTGCTGGTCCCCATAACAGACCTTTCCAGTGTGGCTGCGGAATCCCCGAGTCCTGAAAGCTTTTCTATTCGTAATCGATTCCGAAAAAATCATTCGTTACTGCGCTGTCATCCTATGGTATTCACAGCATAGCAAATTACATGGCTCCCCGCGAGCAATTTATACTTGGA
Organism: Argopecten irradians; assembly: GCF_041381155.1. Taxonomy (NCBI): domain Eukaryota; kingdom Metazoa; phylum Mollusca; class Bivalvia; order Pectinida; family Pectinidae; genus Argopecten; species Argopecten irradians. The sequence goes on from NC_091135.1 coordinate 6,956,083, forward strand.
AATACATCAAGCCACTTTACGGAATGTGGAACTGGCTCTAAGAATGGCGCTACACATGGGACAAGACATTGTCATGCAAGAGGATCGACTGGTTGGTTTATCCCACTGACTCCACCATGTGTACACACCCAATCTTTCCAGTCACATCGTCTTTCCTGTCGAGGGAGAACCACTGATGGATCTTAGCGCCGACCACGCGCACGGAATCACGTTAGACTGATGGCACGTCTGACCACTGGAGATATTGTGTCTGTGTTTTGGGTTATCATCTGATTGTGGAATCACTTTATCACAAATTGTGTTTCTAAACAGGAGAGAAGAAATAAACTACATAATTAATCACGGCACTAGATAACATTGCATCAGGTTCTCGTGCATGTTGATCCTATTACGGACACAACATATTTGATTAAACATTTATGCCAATGTTGTGATATTGTGGACAGACATCGTCTTTAGTTCATAGTTCTGTAGGTTTTTAGGAAACGGTATACTTCATGACAGGTAAAGTTATGTTCTTTTCTTTCATACACACAAGTAAAATGTACAATCTACCAGGTACATGTACTGGGGCTAGTTGTGTGAAGCAGTATTGCTATATAAAATTTAAAGTAAATGGAATTCATTTTTAAATTAGAATTGAGTCTATTGAATTATTTGGATCAAAGACAAAGATCTAACTGCTTGACAGATTTTACTTGCTTAATCGTTATCACCAAATGTCAGTCAGTTACTTCAACATATGCCAATATTACTTTTTCATTTACATGCGTCTGCGAATGGGTTTGCAGCCCATCAAAGGCTACATTTACAGTAAAAACACTAAATAGTACCATCAAGAAAATTTTCGCGTAATTATTATCCTACGTAAACTGTCATGTTTACAGTATATATTTAATAAGTGTTTTCATTGAGATAATGAAACATTCATTAAGACAACATTGCCTTAATATACGAATAACGTCAGAAAAAAACATGTTAATATGCTTTAAAGCAGTTAACTGTGGCGGTTACCTGTTCGCCTCGATCCCTTTGATCCCAGTTGCAGCACAACTGCATTTGTTTACACCAGGGATAACTAACCAATCAGGGAAATCACCAGTGTGCAGCCGTTTCAGCAATCGATGCTGCTATTCTCAGATGTTGTCGCTTTAAAATGAGGGGAGCCAGGCACCAGCGTACGTCAGCATGTAAAATTGCAGCACCTGTTTGCATGCCTTCACTGTACAATTACGTTATCTGTTCACTTTGGTGGAGGAGGGAGAACGAGCCCTCTGAGAGTACATCTGCCTAATTGCTATTCAATCTACCGATACATGCGACATTTTACTGGCTCCGTTTGATGCATTTTCCGTGTTTGATAGAAGTCGTTACAAAGCCACCTGTTGTATGGCTTTGAAGTGTTTGGGTATATAGATTAAAATCTGTATAGAAACCGGACAATATGAGCCTGGTAAACGATGACACTCTTAATGCAATCTTGTGGACTGAAGAGGACACGGAAAGAAAGCATGAATATCAGCTGAAATATGTTTGTGAAAAATATTCGTCTTACGACAAATTTACCTGTTCACCAATTCAAGTTCACTAATGTGTCGCATTGTTGTTAATATTTATGAAAGATTGAAACGTTAACATTTATTTAAATAGATATTCGTCATTCAAATACGAAAGTACATTGTTTATTAAATGCAGCTGTTTCAATAATGTTTATTTTTTGATAAACATAACCTAACCCATGAAATATAATTACCTAGCTACATCTGCGTTTATTATAACGTGTATATTTGTTATGACATGTATATACAATGCAGGTAGAGCAGTTTAAAAAATGATGATAGTAAAAGGCGACTAGATTTGGGATACTTTATCTGCTCTTCATATGGACTCGGTGTTGGTCTTCCTTAAGTATCTCATGAAATCGCCTTAAAATTATCTTGTATTAACTCTTGTTATAAAAAATGTATTCTTGCCTAGTAACAGCTTATTCACCAACTAAAATATAGTTGCTTCTAAGATATAACTTGCGTTGGACGACTGATTAGTCATTTGTGTGTGTGATCGGTTGGTGTGTTATGGGGTCGGGTTCGTAGTATACCGCAGGGAAATAACACAATCAATGGGGAAAACGTTAAGATAAAACAAGGAGACACAAAACGAACATCTACAACGTAGAAATCACAGGGGGACTGTCTTTGAATGTCTTATGACATTTAGCAACATAATACCAAACAAATACTGTATAATGACATATTTATTATGGATGATAAAATACTAATACCACCTTGTCATGCTTGGATTTCACGGCATGTTGTCTTTTAACTCGAATCTCTATGTAGAAAACTATTAATTGTGTCATATCTAGCACAATATATAGAAGTTTCTAATTCGGTATGACGCCATATAAGGATTGTAAAATATTTGCATTGCTTGTTACGTATGAGCAAGATTGGTAGTGCTGTTCGATATCTCTAACACTCATATTCATGGAAACAATGTGAAAAAACATGAATTTACCACAGATATGTGTAGTTCCAGGATCCTACATACGTTACTATTAAATATATCGACATTTTATGTATTTTTGAAAATATAAATATTGCAGATACGGAACTAAGGCATATTTATGATACGGACTTGTGACCTAGTCAAATCATCCTTTATCAGATTATTATCTTGATATCGACAATGATATCTGGCATTGTGTATACATTTATCAAGGTCAATTCGTATGCTTCGCTGTTGTTCCAAAACAACGATTAAGCATATAGTTGATGGATATGATAGAATGTAACATTACATGATGTCAACAGAAATCACTGTCTTTCCGATTTCACTGTTTTCCTCGATTCATGAATGATGAATGGCATGTATTACTTTGTATTTGCAGGTAAAAGATGTTGCCCACAGCCAAAATGAAGTTGTCCGAGCTGAACCCCCATCTTATATGTGTCCTATGTGGGGGGTACCTAATCGACGCGACCACCATAATGCGATGCTTGCACTCATGTAAGTATATTCGTTTATGAAAAAGTACTGGTCATTTCATTTTAAGATACATCTTAAGAAATCATCTACAGTGAAACCTTGTTAAAATGAATTCATCGGCCCCATCTTAAGACACCAAGTAAACTGAGAATTCCAGTTAAACCAAATCTAGTTCGAGATATAGGATGAAAAGGTTCGAGATATAAAGTGAAAATTTAGTTGAGATCATCAGATAACTTCTAAATTGACATAACAATTGATTGATTTATTAATAAGAACGCGGAAACAAATCGCTTATCTAAATCATATACGGTATGTTGACAAACACAAAGAATCGGATTTGCATTACTGATAATAACGTTAACTTTGTCAAAATTTTGTAGATCTCGTTTGTTCCCCTGACTTCGTATCACGCTTTAATCTATTGATTTGACGGATGATTAAAATTGAAATTTAGTAAATTGCTGATACATTATTACATATAATTTTTGGATTCACCATATTTACTTGAATAATTGAACCCCCATTTCGGAGAATGGTTCAGTCTACATAAATGCAATAAGAATCATTCACGTTACTAAGGTGATTAGTCTCGCTTAACTTTTCCATCCATGATTCCATTTATACGACAGACTGGTTTTACGTTTCGGGCTTGGTTGCCAGAATTCATTAAAGATAAAAGTTATTGGCATCCATGATGCTTTCACAGAAGATTACGAAGAGAATGGTAAAGCCTATTTCTATTTGTTGCTGATATGTGCCGATATTTGTGTTCATAACGACTATGTCGATTTCTGGGAGAGGAAAGACAAGGGCATGAAGCAAAGATTCTATATATGCGATGCCACCTTTTGTATAATTCATCAATACTGCGCAAACCTTGCTAAGATTATCTTTTTACATCAGATACTATAATGGTTATGATGATCATGACAACAAATTGCTTTATAAAATCAGTTTGCACATTAATGTCTGCATCAGATTTCATATCAAACATGTTTGGTACTATATGGTATCATTTTGTCCATTGGGGAAACATTTAGTGTTATATTCGGTCTCTCATAATTGATCGATGGCGATATCTGTACTATATCTATGTTACTGTACCATCGGGGATCATAAATATTTAAAACACACGCTGTCTTCCCAATGAAGTAGATAAAGTAGATTACGTGGGAAAGTAGCAATCAAAACGATAACACAGTACATATGTACTTCTGAAAAGATACACAGATGATTGAGATATATGTAAGGAATGGCAGTTCTGGTTTCTTTCATTTTCTGATAGATGCCATCATGATACCCAGTTAATGTCCTCGTGAATTTATTTAAATATATCGGTTTGCTTAGTGACTGATCTATTAATTATCCCTAATTTGTGATGGAAATTGCTGCAAATTACCGGAAGTTATTACCCAAAACACAGTATATACTCAATAAATCGATCCGATATGTAACGGACGTTATGTCAAGATTCATTTCGATAGTTTCATTTGGTGTATTCAATGAAGAATATTTTTGTATTATTTAAAACAGCTGGTACAGGACGTGCGTTGTTTGCTCAATACCTACATTCAATCATTCTTCCCTGATAATCATTAATCAATTGAACTATTCTAATCCTTTGGTTGGAGCAGTCCATTATCATCACGGGGGATTGATAAGTTAAGAAAAATAGAAATCGTCGACACTATATTTATTCTCTTCTGTTAAAAGACGTAATGCAATTCTTCGGACTTATATGATGTCATCATGGTGATAATTTGATCATATTTATTATTATGTAAAGACTAATATATAAATCTGCATAAGGAGACTTATGTCTCCAATACCAAACCCTCATCATGTTCAAGATGGAATAAGCAGCATTATTTTATCAATGGATAGATCAACAATGGAATGACTTCACATAATTATTTATAGAAATAGAATTGCGTTTTTGTGTTATCAACCAAAGGATCTAAAGAACAATATATAGTATGGTCCAGTTCCTATTCCATGCTTATAACATCCTACGATCGTAAATTATAAGACTCTTTCATATGTGGATATGAAGGATAGGGATATTCTACCCGAGGGTCACAAAGTTAGTAAAACCCGAGGCTTGCCGAGGGTTTTGCAACATTTTGTGATCCTGAGGGTAGAATATCCCTATCCTTCATATCCACTTATGAAAGGGTATTTTTCTTTCGTACCTCGACGATTTATTGCAACTATTAAATTCTAAGAAATCCACGTCCACTGAAAGTCAATGTATCATACATGAAAAATTACGTGATATTTTCAACAAAGTCGCTTGCATCTTTTATAGTAAAACCAGTCAAGTTTGTGAAAAAAAATGATTAAATTTTATCGAGGAAATAGAAATTTTGTTGACGCCGTGACGTCACGAGGTTTTATTGCAAGGATAGCCATGCAATACGGCCTCAGGCGGCATGAGTGCATTACCCTAGACGAGCCAGTATTACACCCGTAGGTATGAAAGAAAAGGATGTTCTTTTATCGGCGGTAACAGCAGTTTACACCATTATATGTTGCTCTCTTCATTAGGGTTTCTACCTTTGTCATGTCGTTTGCGTGTACAATATATCCATTTTACAAATTGCTGTATTTGTCTTCACTAAAGAATGCGAAGACAGGAAATTGATATAACATAGGCTTGCCGTTATACCAGACACAATGTGTTCTTTAAATGACTTATTCTGTTACTGTTAGTAGGAATTATATTTCAGTTTCTTATTAAAGAGGAAGTGATTTGGTTATGTTGATTGTTGAAGTTGCATTTGGGTACATGTAACATCGATATCTACAAAAGAGAATTGCGCGAAAAATTACAAAAACACTTAAAGTGTAGTTTTTGAAACTGGTTAAAATGCTTTTGTTTTCTCAGCTACTCTTTGTTACCATTTGATTTCATATTGATAGCTCTAGTAATTCTAATGAGATAATTGCCAGTCTCTTATAATGTTGTGCTGGATAGTTTCAACAGCTAATGTCATTTAGATCATGGACCAGGGAGTGTAGTGGTTGGATATAGAAGGTGTAACATGTCATGGGGAATGTATCGTCACAGTGGGAGGGATTACAGGAACCTAGTCATTAACCAGTCTGATATCTCCGTTCTCATCGCCACCGGACCACATAACTGACCTAGTAGATAGCCAGATATACAGGCCAAACTCCTGTCGTTATCTGTTTTCCCGCCATTTCGCTGCCAGGACGTTCATTTGACCTGTATCTGCCCTTTCCAATCGATGACGAGCTGTGTTAGATAGGATGTCAATGATAATCCTTCCAATTTATCATTATGGCGACATTATATGTAATCAGACTCTGTAACAAGTCGTTGTCAATGATTGTCATTCATGATTAATAAATGAAAACAAAATACATAGTTTTTGCTAAAGCGAAATATTTTGACGATATAGCAATCCAAGAAGTGTTGCAAAAACCCTAAAGTTGTTGCAGAAAAAACTAACGAAGACAGCCATAGATTCAATACGTTACGTTATTGTAAATGTTATGTTGCCAAAATGATTATATCAGAGCCAAGGCTCCTAGTCAGAATACTAGTAAGATAAGAAATAGTGTTACGAGAGGACATTTAAGTATGACTGATAGATTTATTGATCAGCAATTGAATAGTTTCAGTTTGGTAAGAAACCGTATTGGAGTAGTTTTACATTATGACATATATTTTTTTTAAAGTTTTTGTAAAAGACAACCCACCAAGACAAAGAAAAAACCAATTCATCATTGTGTTCTGTTGTCAAATATTGATGTCTAGTTTCGATAAAATTCATGAATATATGAAAAGAAATTGAAAACAGCGATTGCAATCTAGGCATATCAACTTGTTAAACGCTCTTTGTCGCTTGAGTGTAACAGTGAACTATGTATTGATACGGAAGTTAACCGGAGTACCTGCGGAACCACACATAAGTAGGCGTTTGACCCATATATATATTCACAAACCATTGGAGAATCGAACTCATGTCGTTTTGGTGACCATTATTTAACGTTGGTGTTGAGACCATAAAAAGCAAAAATAGTAGGCTACAGAAACGCTCCATAACAACAGAGCAACATGGTCACGATTTTGGAACGTTAAACAGCCTACACGACGTCATTTTACAGCATTGACTATGCTTTCCCGTCTGGTACTAGTGGTATTACTTCTAAATGCTATTAACCGTTAGCCACATTGGCACGAGGTCTCCTTAATGCTGACCTATCGTGTCCTTGGATTGATCAGTCGATTATCCTCTCGGAGCTGTAAGCGGATTAGTTGTCTGCATGAACAGACTTTATCGGATTCGCACTAGTAAACCTTATATCATAGTTTCTATCTGCTTTATATGCGGAAACCTGGGGAAATGGTTGTTCTAATAATGAAAGTTGCTGACGTTGGTAATCATTTCTATCACATGTGATCATAATAGTTTCATTTGTGCAACTGTTCCTTCAGGTTTCTTACTGTTCGGATATATTTACTCATATCCCTATATAGTCAACAAAAGAGAAGTTGCGTTCAAATTAGAATATTTGCAATTTCGTATGCATACAAACCCAGTGCCAGACGCGCTTCATTGACTATGTCTGTATCCAGTTGCGTTCATACGACCATTAACGAAATCACAACGCTGTTCAATCCCTATTTGACTACAGTGTTAGACTGGCGCTTGATTTGTATATATTGCCACTCAGTGACCTTCTGTCGCTACTTACAAACTGTATTGTCAGTAGCTTCCAACCTTGGAACGTGGGCGCGAAACCCATGTCGAAAAGTCAGATGCTGTCGTCGATGGCGTAGAAGGTGTATCTGGTCTTTGTCATGGCCAGGCCTTTTCTCGATGTCATCAGTACATCATGTCTTTTTATCATTTATATATGCCTTGTTGAGGTCAATCAATATTGAGGTGTTGACCGGACAGATCAATCTGGTGTTGTCCGCACTTGCTACAATTGTGCATGACATAGCACCGAATTACCCGAATAAGTTGTCCTTAATTCTGAAATAGGTCATTTGTATTAGGTATGTAGTGTGGTAAGAGAAAAGATAATCTCTATAAAATTATTCAGAAAAAAACAAATATGTTTGATTTTTTTTTTCTTTTTGGCGAAATTGTGACAAATACGTTTCTTTAAACTATTCTGATGCATTGATTTTGTCTTCTTTGATTGTGTAGTTGGTCGTCGCCGTTTCTTTTCATCAGTGTTTCCCAAAGGCTATGCTGATTTGATAGCAATTCCTGATCTCAATACCCTCATGGAGTAATCCTATTTGATGTTTATATCGTGTACCAACGAACCAATGTACTCTTATCATATTAAAGTCGCTTCTCTTTAGGTTCCAAACCATATTTCATTTATCATATACAAGATGATGCTGATATGATTTCCCATGGATGTTAGAACGTTATAGAGGCAATCACATTTGTAGAATTATGTAAAACAAAAGACAAACTAATAAATCCTTGTTATCAATCTAGACCTCTTTATCGATTTTGTACTACGGCTCCCGGGTCACTAACAAGATTTTACTATCAAAGGTTGTACAGGAAGTGTACATGTAATTGCCGGACATTACCGGGTCGGTTCTTTCCGGAAAAGCCCTTGTCTTTTTGCCAGACGACTTCGGTATTGATTCATCCCGGAGTAAAATAATGCGATACCGTAGATGATAAAATATGGGTCTACATTTCGTTGCACACCGCGGTCGATTCCAAATAAAGACGAAGATTGAATGGGTTAAGTGATGCACGTGTCGACCGCATGGTTTGGGATATAGTAATTGCGCGTTCATGTCTTAAGTGTTGTAATGCGTTTTATGATTTAACGCTAATTAATGACATTTAAAGATAATTGCTACTGAGAATGATGTGCATTTAGCATTATTTTGATAGCACGTTTTTTTCGCATATCTATAAATAGTGTTGACATTTTCGCATGCTTCAAATAACACATTACACCATGACCACCCCTTCGTGTCATGTCCCGTCGTATCCCATTATGTGGTAGAGGTTGTATGGTTATATATAATGTACTGATCTAGTTTAATCTGTTTAAAGTTGATCCAAAGTTCCAAACTTTATGTACCATAGAAAAAGTGCCGTATGCGCAATTCACTGTTTGAAATATGCTGTATTTTGCATTTTTTGTACCATTCAGTCCGTTAATTAAAATAAATGTACAAATAAAACTTCCACAAAAACTGTCCTCTTCCTCACGAAAGTATCAAAAACCAAATCACGAAAGTAACATGTTACAAAAGATAGCATAAATATAAATTAATTAATGATATGCAACTAAAATACCCAACCCTTTTGCTATTTGGAACTTTGGTAGGGAACACGATGATGATATTAATATATATAAATAGTGTTGTTTATTATTTTTGATCTTGAAGAAAACCAATGTTCCTTTATCTTATATCAATTTTACTATGGGTTCGATTTTAATAAGCTAAAGTCAATCACCACGAAGTTATTTGTACACATGTGCAGAGACCATTAGTGATTTGAGGCATCAACATGGTAAATAAAGAAGAAGCATACAGTGATCGTTTGCAGTAATATCCATGGTTTCTTATGCTAGTTTCCCCATTAGTCATACGTTATTAAGCCGATCTCGAGTTGCCACCTGCTTCGTGCATTTTATCAGCTGAATAGTGTACTGAAAAACACAAAGGAACGAACAATAGAAAGAACCATTATATATGTATACTTATAATTTATTTTGTATTTGGAATGATTTGTGATTAAGGCAGTCCCTAATCTTGGTATTAACATTTTACGATCCTGTGCACATCAGTTTTGTTCTTCCACCTAGAGTCATAATAATGTAAGCTGACGATACTATTCATTTTACCTACTACGGGATTACGTGAAGAATTGTATGTTTAGAATGCATTAATTTTATATTTTATCCGTCAGCAATTTTCATTATCTTTAAGTTACCATATAACAGTGATTAACGACGAACATATTATGTTTTAAAGATGTTGTTCCTAAAGTATCAAATGATCAAATGAAAACTCAAAATATACCGTAAAGTTGATGGCATTAAAGTCCCCATGAAGATGTTACTAACACCTAGAGCTTGTTTTGATCTGTTTTGTAATAAATCGTTATTCGTAATCCTGTCGTTATACATTTCAAAGTTAGATACCACCCAGTGATTGTTATCTGTAACACCATATGTGTCATTGGCGGATTTATGACTTTAAATGAATTGATCCCTATGGTAATAAAGATAGAGTTTTATTGTTTTGGTGAAATTGAAGATATATCGTTGTCTATTTCAGACGATTTTATGGCATATTTAATTTTATTATTATTATCAAGGTCGTTGGGAATTCAAAAGGTATTTTGATACAAAACAGAACAAACGTTATATGTTTCCTAGGTATTTCGGTATGTTACAAGCCTTTAGTATTCAATATAATGTAACCATGGAAACATATCAGAGTATAAATACGTCAGTTTGTATTACATGCATATTATATTAAAATATATAATTTTTACTAAATGTTGCAGATAATCTGATATGTGATTGTAGATTTATCAGAAACTTAGTTCAAGGCCATGTCTAGCTATAAAGTTATGTTCATAATCATAATTCGCTTGAAAAATTAAGATATTCAAGTTTGGTAACTATTTTTTATATGATACAGTCAATCCTACTTTAGCGACCACCTGTGTATAAAGACCAACTGCTTAATAAGACCACTTCAGCTGGATCACAAACGGTCACTTTTAACACACTTTGACCTGTGTGTAAAGACTACTTGGCTATAATGACAATTTTTATCTTTGTCCGTTGTTAGGTGGTCTTTATAGACAAGTTTGACACTTAGACGCAATATCGTTATTATTTTTCTTTAAGGATAAAGTTCCAGATGTTTGATGTTGAAATACGATCAGATCATTGAAAAATTCAATACACGAACTCAGATCGAATTATTTGCATGATTTGATTAAGTTTGATTGGTATATTAACGTCCTACAATGTATCAACAACCAGTGTCATTCAAGGATATATCAGGTATATATGGCGGATGAAAGCCGCAGTGCCCGGATCAAGCTGTGAAAAATTTCAAATTGTGGCGATAAGTCGAGGCATCGTTACCACCGCGGCACCAGGCTACACTATCCTGAGATGTATTTTATTATAAAATATTAATTTATTTCATGTTTCAAAGATAACTGAAATACAATGTGAATCATCACATTTTCAGAAATGGGTGTTTCTATGTGACATAAATTCGTCCTCTTTTGTCATATTTGATATTCAGGGGAATTTCTCTGAAGATAAATATATTTCAAAATTCAAACTTGTATTAACTAAAATGGAAAACTGTTAGTTGGATGTGTGATATTTGTGTCCTATATAATTGTTTTTTCTACTCTTGCTTTTCCTGGCATTCATGTAGAACGAAACGCAAGACAACACAGTATTGTCTTAAAAACAACAAAGAGAATACTTGCTGCATTCAATGAAGACAATAAGGGGAATTATGCGCACACCTTCTGAGTTTTCAGTATAGCACTGGGAATTAGCCAAGAAAAATGCATGTAAAATAGATTGTTTTGGGGAACGAAAACTGGCTAACTGTAGGGGCTTCGTTGTAAGTGTCTGACACTTCTGATCTGATGAACACTGGCACTTCTGCCAGGCGTCATCATTCCCCGGAATAATTGTCTATTGTTTTCTGCTTAAAGAAAAGCAAGAATACAGATTTCGACAACGGAGCCAGTTCCAGTAATTTCATTATATGCTTTGATGCATCACTGTAAAATAAATTCCTTAACATTGTATTCTCATACTGTTTTCATCCCTATAAGAAATGCACCAGCAACGGATTGAAATGTTGTTGGAAATGTAAACAGATAAACCATATTGTATTATTATTTTATAAAATGATTGCAGATAAAGAAAAACAAATTTCATTTTCATATTGCAAACTTACATGTCTTGTGCACATAACTGCCCCGTCTAAACATGTTATACGGCCATGTCATAGGTATCGGAAGACACTTGTAATGACACTATTGTGACGTCACATGTAGTTTTTACGTATGATCTTTATATGTCATCGCATGATTGTCTCAGTTGACGGAAAAGTGACATCCGAGTCGGATTTCAATTGTTTTATATTTACGTTAATACTAGTTATGTGATAAATAGAATCTTACACTCGTGACTATCTTACACTCCTTAAATATTTTGATATGCAAAGAACCTTATATCAAATTATTGAAATCGTTCGATAAATTCCAAATCACGTAGCCACTCATGTGAGATCAAATTCCTTTATATATTTTCGTGATATGTTACGCAAATGCACGATTGTCAGTGAAAGTTCTTTATATCGCATTGATGAATCCGCGAATATGTGAAATAATAAACCGGTCACTAGACCCTAAGATGTAGATATGATTTTCTAAGTAGAGTTCTTTACTAGCTTATCTCCCCCTAGTTTGAAATCAGACATGTGGTAGCGCCAAAAATAAGACAAATTTAAGTGATTTTTTTTTAAATTTTAAATATTAAAGAATCTGGTGGTCAGTCTTTAAAAATAACGAAGACACGAAATATTGTATGCACAATTACAGATCCATGATGGATGCTGCTGCATCACACATCTGACAAGTACAACAAGTATACCTGGAAATGTTACATTCAATAAAACTAGGACATGTTAGTATTTCATTTTGCTTATGTATGTGGTATACATTTATTCATGATAGTGGCTATACTGTTTGTGGGTTATTCCATTACATGATGACTGGGTTTTATGGGAAAAGTCTTGCTTGCAGCCATCTCACACTGCTTTTAGAAGCGTGGTAGATATTTTGTACTGGTCATTATGTCACAATGAAATCAATCTATTTGAAATAATTATTATGTTGTGTCCATATTCCATTTCATTGCAGTTTGTAAAACCTGCATTGTCCACTACCTACAGACAAGTCACTATTGTCCAGTTTGTAGCGGACTCGTTCACAAGAAAAATCCTTTCTCGGAACTCAGGTGAGTTAATTTGACCTCGGTTTGAACAATTGTCATCAAAACTCATAAATTAAATTGAGCTTAAATAAATTATATCATCAAAGTCGACAAATCAGATAAACAGTCTGTGAGTGTAACACTACTAGCAAATAAATGTTCACTTACATTAGCGATTCATTGTTACGATTTTCCCCTCTTTTAGCGAGTGCAGTGAATGCAGTGAAGCGTAATAATAATTAATATAAATTAAGAGGTATAAGATATGAATTGATGTTTATTGAAAAAGTACAACCCTGAGTTAATGTATCAGATAAATATGACAACATATATATGTACATCACGTGTATGATACGTTGGCGAATTGAGATATAATTCCATCAAATTTAATTTAGCATTTTATTGACATATCTTTAGCCAGTCAAAATAACATGAGGACTAACAACACTTTTCTAATATTTTACCAGATCTGACCACCTGCTACAGAACATTGTATATAAAGCCGTGCCAGGACTATTTACAGGTTGGTTTCATCGCGAAATGATTTAATATGAATTTTTCAATGTGGTTTGCTGGCTTAGAAAGAATTGCATGGATTGCATTACTCTATATCCGTAGTAAACTGTTGAACTATAAATTACAGAAAAGTTGAAGCAAATTTCATTGGTTGTATACTTGTAATTCCATAGTTACCACGAACAACGCAAATATTTACCAGCTTTTTAGACTAATATAACATATTATTGTTCTTTGTAGACATTTGTGATATTCATATTGCGATATCAGCCTAACATTTCTCGTTACGTAACACTTGATTCGTTGTAGTCATACAAATGCTTAGACACTACATTTACCATTATTTGCAAAATGTTTAATTTCTTGAATAATCCTGTATACAGCTACTTCGATAAATATTATATATTACGATAATAAAATTTATAATTTGCAACATGGAACCTCCTCAAAGCTGACGTATGTCGCATAAGTGTAAAGTTGTATCTATTTCTGAAATGCAATTGCGTTTATTTATTCAAAATCTTACAAAACATAATCAATCGTAGTTTTATAATTAAGGATAGTATATTGATGGACTCTTATCCTGACAAATCCTTATTGGTTATTTGCGTTAAAATTTTATGTTATGATAATGTAGTCCTATCAAGCTGGAAAGACCCTCTAATGCGTAGAGGTAAAGGAATCTAAGGAATGAATCGACGTCATTACGATTGACAGTTTTACAAATGTCTCATATCCTTTACCTGTATTCAGGGACATTTAGTTTGAAGTGTGAATCTTCGATAAATAATTTGGTACGGGTGTACTACAGAACAAATAGAATGAGCTTCTGAAGTTCGATTCTCCGTGGAGTCATTGACAACGTCTTAACCGCGTTTGCAAAACGTTTATTGTACTCAGAAAAAATGTCGAATCGACAACATTCCTCTGGTGGGTAATACACTTCAGTATTTTCTTTCTTTATTTGATTTTTACCACGTATTAATCGGACCGGTTTGCTATTTAGGTTATCCAGCATAGCAAAAGAAAGTACTTCGAAATCCCTTGAAGAAGTAAATAATGTTTTTGCGTAGTAAATGCACAATTTGATCCAAATTAATCACTCCTTGAACTGTATAGTACTGTTTATTAGGTTTCCAAGATAAATGTAAAAACACCTACCCAGTCTCAGGTTGCCAAATCGCTTTTCACATGAACACCACGTGTAGTGCTAGCCTAGATCTATCTACATGCCTATGTGTCCAACCAAATGACCATCAAAGTGTATTGACATTATGGGATGTCACGGGATGGTTTTCAATTAACTTCCTAAAGCCGTGGAAATTAATGTGAATTTGAAGCAACATCAAAGTTTATCAAGTAAACAGAATGAAAACAAACATGCAATATGATACACTTGGGGCCAGATAATGTATTCACATACATGTGTGGAAAATTGGCCTCCGGGAACATAGCTAAACCTGTGACAACATACAAAAGTTGAAATTAAGTAAGATAATGAAGGTTTAATTTTCTGAGAGAGAATATTTTCCGTAATGTCATTGTTTGATAATATAAATATATATATGATAAAAATATTACAATTTGTATATGTATAATGAAAACAATGGAAGCGGATTATGATGGATTTCTGTAATATCCCAGACAAACAAAGTCATAATGCAAAATAATAAAGCATTTACATTATTTAAAACAATGTCTTGTTTCATATTATAAGAGTCGCACCCTCTGACCTTTCTCTGACACCGTTGTCTGGCAATTTACTTCTAAATCGAAGAAAAGTAAATAGAACTGCTAAATGATCCGTCAGGTCGCGCGACGTTCGACATTAAGCAGTAAGAAGACAAAACCTTACACGTTCTGAAATATTATATTTTGTTTACTGTTCTTGAAAATCAAATAAACAGAGATGTTAAAAAATGTACGTTGCTGCTTTTTATGCCATGGCGCTTACATTGTTTTGTAGTAATACATGTAATGACTCAATGTCCTGAACATGTTCACAAATGAAGGCCAGAACAATGAATACCTTAATAAAGATAATTTCGCTTTTGAAAATGTAAATATAAGTAATGAATATTTAACAACATTCCCAAATGGTCCTCCAACACGCAACACTATCGCTCGTGATCTTAATACAACCTGGCTGAGAGAACGTTATTAAGATGGCTAGCGATAGCATCGCGTGCTATTGCTATATAACATACTTGCTTGAATATTAATATAGGTAAAGATTATGTATTATACAGGTGTGTCGCTGCTGGTTTGAAATTACAAAGCATTGCCTAGAGTAATTATTTGTGTTCAACACTCAATAGAGAACAATACGTAAATGTTGTTGTAAACAAATTACGTTTGTTGAATTAATATCAAAGTATGAGTTAAATATGATATGGTATAGAAACAAATGAATTAAACAAGTCTATTTTTACATAATCGAGAACGATAGATATACGTATCTTTGTTAAGTGTGATCAATTAATTAGGTATTGGATGAAAAAGTAATTGTACGTAATATTTTCAGATGAGATGAACAGAAGACGGGCCTGCTATAAAAACCAAGAAGGAGAGACTGAGAAAGGTGTTCAAGGTAAAAGATTAATATGACATATGTAATTAGAATCAACATTAATTTCATTTTAGAATTTGTCTGTAAGAATAATTTATCATCTTAAAAAAAAAGAATTGATCAGATTAATTACAGACTCATTTAAAGAGACAGATAACAAGGTTTAAACAACGTCACCATAAACGTCGTTTTACACGTTTATGAAATGTGTCTGATATATATTATTAAACACAGTCTATCACAAAATTACGTTCGAATGTGTTACAACCTCCACTCCCCACCCCTCCCCACTAAAAATCGTTTGTACCAAGGTTATGCCAACCGTGCCTCTATTTAGGGTTAAAGGACACATCATCTCTTCTTAACTGTATTGCTAGTCTGCCGTAAAACATAATGTCTTTCTGTAAATGTGAGTAAGTTATATTAGCCTTCTTAATTTTGTCTCGATTTACTTAAATTAATTTATACATATGCAAATGATTTTGCGGAATATATCGCTTCTATCTGCTAATGATATTTTAATTAGTTTGTAAAATGTAACTTAAGGCGACAAAGATACCGATGTTCAGCTATGACATTTGTACAACTTCCATTGAGAATAGTATGTCGATTGTCATTAGAAGATATGACCATCTCAATGACTGAAAACATATCTGATTTTGAAACTGTTGTGATCAAGGCAGCTAAACATGTGCGTTTGAAAATATTGTAAGCATGTTGGCATGGTTATCCAATTAGACAGCCATTGGTTGTTTTTCTCTGCCAGAATCATCTTACATAACGTCTCATTACGCTAATGACTGGCTGATGTTCCGGCTATTATATCTTTGGAAAATTAAACCCTAAAATAGGGTTTCCGCATTCTCTATTTATGATTAATTAAAATAAGTTTAGTCTACTTCTGAGTTTAAAATTCCACCGGAAATGTCAGTATATCTTTATGGTATCTATAGTCCGTCATCAGGCAACACTTGATCGTCCATTTTAAAGTTACAGATATATCGATTATATAACTAAGCCCACTACTATTGATTGTAGTCATTTATCATGCAATTTTTTCTCAAACAATCCCTCATATTTTGCGATACGTGCCTCTCTTAAGTATCCGTTTGCAGTTTTAATTCTCCAGCGTGTAAATGCACTTAATATTTATATTTATGAATCACCATAACGCCGTTCTCACTGATTGTTTTATAGAGAATTGCTGCGATTGATGTTCAGATACAATTCTTTAATTAGATTGTATCCTCTTTTGGTTGGTTGGTTGGTTTGCAATTATGAAGGCGTGTAGTCAAAATGGTCTTCACGTTGCAATGATATGGATACGTCTGTTAAATATTTATAGTAAAACACGTATATAACGAACGCGCGTACAACGGGTTCATGGGTAAAACGTAGTAATATTTATTTCCCAACAATGACATAATATGTTTGTAATATGTGTATAACGAACTATTTTTTTAACGAAGTGATTGTGTTGGTCCCCAGAGATTCTATATAACCGTTTTTTTACTGCATTTTAAATTTTGCTTCAAAAATCGAAATTACGATTAGAATAGCTCCTGAAGCACTATATTTATTTTGTGTCTTAAATCTAGGTCCGCTTTCAGCAGAAGTTGGCAAACGCATAATTATCTCTCCTGATGAAAAGATTAGTCTTTCCCTTGAATTTACGACGGGGTAAGTATTCATCTATGACATGACATGAATCTAATATGATAATACAATGAATTGTGAAATTAGTAACATTAATGCGTGTAATCATTAAAAAAATATTATTGAGATTAAAAGTACAATATACTGTACCTTTCGACGCACAGGCATTCTTACTTTTGCTGTTAGTACTATTTTCTTGTCGTGTCTGATTCCAGGCAGGCGTTGTTTATGAATCATGTGACCATGTTTGTTTACTTTGTAATTGATGTTGGTATTCAGTATGTCCATGTGACAGTAAAGACTTCTCATTATGATACTTAATTTCTTTAAAGCCTGACATCTTGTGAAGATTTTGAGGGCGAAAACCAGGTAAGCAATACACACAAGATAGATACATGTATGTCAACTTCATTTTATATGAGATTTTATGGATTGAGGCTCAGGAGATTTGATTTTTTCGAGCAGCCTTGGTGAGACAAGTCTCATAACATAGTATGATATGAATGCATGTTTAATATTCCTTTATCACATTGCTACCATAACGTACAATTTTAAGAATTTCAATGTGAAAATGTATTGGAAAGTTCTAGCGGTATTCGCCATTTTGTCAAGACGTTCTCGAAATCTGACTTAACGTCATCGTTAACTGAAGTCAAGTCATGATGTCATTATACATTTGCAGCATATGAAAATAACTCCAGGCTATGTAATACTAGTGGCATAAGCAACAATATTGCACAAGCGAAGACACTAGATATCCAGCGGATTATTTTATAAATAGTATTATATAATACATATCTTTGGCAAAGAGCCCTTTGTCTTAAACATCTGCACATTTAGCAATCATTTCAGTGCCCGAAAATTAAACCGTGTTTTTTTTTAAAAAAAAATCAAAGTAACAATTATAGATATTTAGGAACGTAGAATCTAGGCTTCAGTGATTGAACCAACAGATTTTAGAAAAAAAACCATATTGACCATCGACGGAACCTGGCGACTGTCCAAAGTAGGACTCAAACCGGCGAAAAAAGATAGCTACTACTATATTATTAGATACGCTACCACGACCAAATGATTGAGATATAATACGACAATGTTTGACACTCTAAACACCTGGCTACGACAGACAAGCAATGCAGATCTAATAATACACTGTAGAACAATTGAAACGCCACCGCAGCCCATATATGGATAGCTAGTGGCAGATTGTTGGCCAGTTTAAGCATTTGACATCCGGGACCTAGAAATGGATATTAGCATTAAATATCCGATACATTACTATTTGGTCACCAAAGCGTAATACGGGTCGACTGCAACGTAGGATAACACTCGAATCGCCAGATAGAATCTAAACAAACGGAAATGCAAAGTGCTCGTTTTGTTTCATACCTGCAGCTACAGAATCACACATTTGTCATTCAAATGTCGCTCAGAGACGTTTGTCTCGGGCGAACAAATGACTAAAGCATTAACAATGCACATGGTATATTTCTAAGTAACTGAAACTGCTAAGAGAAATTCATCTCAGCCATATATCAAATATACCCTGTCATTAACATCTGTTGTGTAACCCTTAAGTTCTCCGGTAATGCGTTTAACATTTGTTTAAAATGATTTATATTAATGCTAGTGGTATGAAACACCTGGGGATGATAAAAAATCATTTATTAGGCCAGTAATTGTTAGCAATACAATAAAGCATACATTGAGTAAGACTATAAAACAATATATCTCCTTCACTAAAAATAAAAAAGCTATTTGGAATACAGTATATTTACATAAATTACAAAAACATAGTAGTTATTCGCAAATGTACTGATATCCTCACATGATATTTGATGACAAGATTATTTACTTATTCATCTTCTGATTGATTCAATCATTTTAAAAGCATATCATCGATTCACGTAAACTATCGAAGATCAGTTTTCTACCAGATTAATAAATTAGACACATTGGACGTATCTAATGTTCCCCTAGACTTGATATACATGAATATAAAGTTAATACAGTGGAGGATGCAGTAATTTATCATCACTTCTTTTGTTACTTGTTTATCTGGTTTTGGCATATTACAGGGTTCCCTCCCTTGCCAGTTAGTATCCATTGTAACATCATTATTTTGGGAGCGAAATTTAAGTGTTTTTATTTTAAAGTATGACTTCACGCTCGCAACCACATGACGTCACAATCAATTCTTACCCGCAAGGAGAGAGAAATCAGTAATAATGCTGGAACATATGTTATTGTCACGTGTATCCGCTAATATCAATTTAATATAAAAACATTCTAAAAATTGAATTATAGTACGACAAATAATATTTCTGGAATCTTCATTTCGTAGATCATGACTTTCTGATCATTTAGTGTGTGCGTGATCAGCTTTTGGAACATGGATATTAATAACATGTATATAACAAAATTTATTATTTCTTTTATTACTGTTGCTATAGTTACCAGTAATATCACTCTTATTACATTCGATGATCGATGCAGGTTCCAGATTCCTTGGATGATATCATATATGTTTTATCTGTTACAGACAATCGATACTCGATACTTACTATGTCCGGCTGCAGTTACAATAGGGAACCTGAAGAAGTTCCTAAGGCTGAAATTCTCGCTAGCGGATACCTATCTTGTAAGATATAATATAGTTTGTGTCTAAAATATATTCTATAAAAGAGAAACATCAGGAAAAAAACACAAGGACATACATGCTTCACCTTCAATACATCAAGTAACACTCATTACGTTTATATGATAATGAAAACCGTCTATCCAGTGGAATTGTAAATGACTGTCTAGAAATGACGTCATTCATTGCAAATTTGGACATTTCCTTAATAGCCTATCTTAGTTTTTGTGTCTTGTGGAAAGTTTGTATAATCATATTACTGGTTTTTTTTGTCATTTTGATATTTGTATTTATAGTGTCTAATTCGATCAGATTATTTGAAGAAAAAAACCAATATCATAAACAAGCATCTTTAAGAATTGATAACGTAAACACGTGCATTATGCTTGTTGTATTTTACAGATAGATCTATACCACGAAGACGAGGTTTTAGTGGACACGTATAGTTTGGTAGATGTGGCATATATTTCAACGTGGAATGGGGTAAGACAATAAAAATATGTCATGTATCATAAATACAAAATCCGACATCTACTGTTTGACCAATGAGAGGCCGTCATTCCACATGGCAATTTAATTCTTTGAAAATATCACTGTTACTGGGCATGTACGTTTCATGAGGCCTTTATCTGACATTTTGATTTGAACAAACAATAGGCCCCATTTTCTACTATATCCTTTAAATATTCTTTTTTTTTCGAAATTCACAATAACGGTTGCTTATCTCTGTCTGCCGAAACTAAACCGGAATAACAAATACTTATATAGGAAATGGTACATGGTGGCCCCCGAAATCAGAAAACAAATACCTAAATATGAAATGGTCCATGGCGGCCACCGAAATCAGAATAACAAATACAAAAATAGGAAATTGTCCATGGCGTCTAATTTACGATTAAGCGTTGAAAAATAGAAAATTGTATTCCCGTTGTCAAATGGGTATTGCAACCTTCATTCTGATAACAGAAAGTTACAGACTAGGATAGTAATACGGGTCACATAGATTAGGTAACGTGTCAATATGAAATAAAACGTCAAACGATACCCTACAATAACACACAATGCAGACTGTTCATCAACCAGACGGTTGTATGCTGTCACAATATTGATTACAAGAAACTCTACAAATATGTATTAATCAAGCCAATACGTCATTAGGTACTTCTTTAGTGATATTAATAACGAACCAGATGAATGGAGGTCATATTCTCTTTCGCTGACGAGTAAAATAAGTCTGTGGGTTTGGGTATCTATGTACAAAAGAATATTTACGTAGAAGTTGGTCGACGTAGGCAGTGGTAACATATTTAAGACTATGGCTCGATTCATCAAACGAACCTAAACTTTTGACCCCGATATAATGGTTTTTCCCTTTCTTTAAATATTCCATCTAAAACTTAGGTAAACAAGACTCATTGAAAATTGACATTTTACTTGCTTACGACAGGAATCGGTTAAAAAACCCAGAGATGAAGAGAAAGTTGGATAATATGTGCCAATTTAATCACTAATCTACAGTGACCCATACTGCATATTTGCGAAATAAATGCTTTTGTGGGATACCGTCTTAACCGGACCTACATGTATACACGAACACATAAAATTAATCTATGTGTTTGCATGTTTCAGCATGTCCTATCTTTGTAGTTTTACATCTTATATCGAAATAGCATAACATGACATTCTGCAGTTTTCTTACATGTATTATACAGTTAAAAATGTTAAAAAACTTTCATAATAATCAATATTTCCATTGATTCTGTTTAACTTCTCTTTCATCATAATCGTTTGAAACTCAAATTTGCCGATGGCTGGCTGGATCTTGCAGTCACATAGATTTCGATAGAAAAAAAATCCCAAGTAAATTACACGTTCATGCAATGCCATAGTAACTGGTGTAAGAAAGAATTAAGACGGATTATTCAAGATGTATATCTGGTAACGCTGGTATGCAATTCCAGCTAATTTATCTGATAAATTTCGCTTGTACTGTATATAGATAAATTATCTCCTTTCACAATTGATAATGACAACGTCTAAGGAACTATGCATCACAAGTAATTCACTGAATCAGAAATCGATATTCGTCGTCTTTCAAAGGAAATGATAAATTGAATCTGCCAATCGATTGCACTTATCTTTCCTTATTGTCCATGAAAGCAATTTCTTTAGATTGCATTATATGGTTTTGTGTATTTGATTACTTAATGCAACGATATCCCATTGAATAATACCATATGTAATGGTTGAAGCAAAATATCTTTAATCATCCAATACTGGTCTGTGTTATCTTTGCAGCAAGACGTCTTGAAGTTGTGCTACGCTATTTATGAAAACCCAGCCAAGAGACTGAAACGCGCGAAATCCATAGATAATGTTCGATGCAATAATGACGATTCTGGTATAGAGGATGGAAACCAGAGCTTTGAGTCTAGTCCAAGTGCAGAAACAAGCTTGCTTAATGACAGTGGACAGGGGCTTGAGTGTGACGTGAATAAAAGTGAGGAGTTGAAACCCTCCGAGACACCCCCTGATAGCTCTATGGAAGACAGCCATGTCACAGTCGAGCATAATGACACTGAACAGAGTGAGAGTAAAACAGTCACTGAAACAGACAGTAAATGTGATCTAAATAAAGACAGTGTTCCGAAGGAAACTCCTGCGCCATATTACATGTGTTCGAATGACGTATCATTAACGTCCGCTAGCAATACGCATGATCGACCTTCCGATAGTGGGGGACCCCCGGAAGCAATGGAGTCTTTATTCAAGGATGAGGAGGATGTGGTTATTGACAAATTAGACGAGACAGTGAATAGAATCATAGCCGAGACAGACAATGAGACTGAAACCATGGATCAGCCCGTGGAAAAGAAGACAATCGACAGCAGGAGATTTTCAAATGCTTCAACAGAAACGGAAACACATGATTCTAGCGTATCTGTTCAAACGGATGTACAGTGCTGTAGTGATTCACTCGGTCTTACAATTAGTGTGGAACAAACACATACGTGTACGCAGACGCATGACAGTATTTCCGGTACAAATGGTGGTTCCGCCGACGTAGGGATGCAAACCACGCCCGTTTCATCTCCCGCGAAACACTGCAGTGTCCAAGACAAAGGCATTCAGCATAATGGTTGTGAGTCCGATCGTTCGGACAAAATAAAGTCCCATTCCAAAACTGATGATAAAGGGAGCAAGGAGGCGGATAAGTCGTGTTCTGGTGTATGCAATGGTCACAGTGTGAAACCTAGAAATGAAAAACTAGTGGTCAAACTCAGTAAGGAAAAGGACTCTGAATCGTATACGGCAACCATATCATAGAACATCAACCAAGAATTTGGCTTGAACAGTCTGTATACGGTCGCGAGAAGAAGATATTGTATGGGAGAAACTAATATTTGTATTTGTAAACGGAAATGGCAGAAAATAGCTGACAAAATTAAAGTTAGAAATACCACCTACGCTGTAAAAAAAGAAATTCATTTACGAAAAAGTTTTTTCTCAAACATACGTAATATTACTGAAAGTCTATATCACGGAATAGTGTAGTAATATTGATATGTTTCGTGATGTGATATGTGATATATGTTTGTCGAAAATAATGCATTGTTAACTAAACATATACCGAAGCAAAAAATAAGTAGATATATATTAAATCATTTGTTTCTTATAATAAATTGCTTTGTTAATATTTCTAGAAAATATTAACATTGCTTTCCATCAAGGACGTAATATTAGATTACAAATTGGACTTTGCTATCATTCGCATAACGTTAGATACCCATGATCAATTGTCTTGACATGTAAAGCAAAAGATTGATTTTATCTTAGGGGTTGTTTCCCTTAATCTGGATCAATTCATTGGATTAAGTGGGTCACAAAGTGTTACTGTATAGCGCTGTAAATCCGCGGGATGCTAATTTCGCGGTTTCGTCCGAGGAACCTATTCGCGGGGTTTTGTTTTCGCGGTAAACCGATTCCTCTGTATTCAATCATAACACTTTTGGATAACATTAGTGAAATTTAAAATATTTCGCTAGTGTTTTGAATTCGCAGATTTCCGGAAAACCGTAAATAAAGCGGAAATAATCACCCGCGAAATTTACTCGCTTTACAGTTACATTTTGGAAAAAAAACGGATAATAAATCACGCAACACTTTTAGAATACAGGAATTTATCCTTATTGTTATGTAAACAATTAGTGTATATATGTTTTCTTCCTTGTGTTTATGATAATACTTTAATGTATATAAATCCATTGCAATAGTTTTGATAAAATTAACATTATCATGTCCAATACAAATATCTTCACTATACAATCAGTTTGAATCGTATTAGGTAATATACAGATAGCAATACTTTCTAATAAGTTCCAAATATCCTTAGGTTTAGTTCTATTACGTTAACATTGTACTGACAGTATTTGAAATACATTCCCATTGAATTGAATATTATTGCAATATTTAAATAGAGAATGGTTGTTACAAAGCTTAGCTATCTTTGATTGAAGCGTTGAGCGTTGCGATTGATTAAAAACACATTCTAATCCTTTCAGAAGATTATGTGGCTCTAATTAAAGAAAAAGTTATTATATTTACATCATTATTTGGTTTGCTAAGAACGAAATATCTATTCATTGAATTTATTGATCATATTGAAATAATACTGATGATTGTTTTGATGACTTTATATATATTATTTATTCTTTTTATGGGGTATAACCAAGCGTAAATAATGATGAATATACGGAAATGTACTAAATGTTCCTTAATTTATAACCCCTACATTCGATAACTCATTATTTTATCATCATGTTTAATAAGCATGCTGTTTGAATAACACACTAAATATAACAACAAATAAAGAGTAAACGCAAATGATAAAAATGAGAAAATAAAAACAAATACAACACAAGAACTGAATATGAGTAAAACATGCGACTTACATGTATTTCACGCCTTCTAAATAAAAAGCCAAAATACATAAATATATTTATAATTAACTTACGGGTGATGCAATGTACAACTAAACCTTTTGGCACACAGGATGACTGTTTTAGGATAATTTAGCTCATTATCAAGTTATTTACAACCTGTATTTGATTTCCATTTAGTGTAAGGTAATGAAACAACGAAAGCGAAATTTTACATCTGAACCAATCGCAGATTATATCACGAAATAATTCCAAGGAGTTTTATCGGCCAAACAAATCCTTTACAGTTTCTGTCTTCAATATCCAAATTACAGAAAATGATATCGGTAAGAATGTTATAGATAATAGAAAAAAATCTCGCCTGGTTTAAAAAAAATCAAGCTTGGTACCTGCCATATATATATGTAGATATTATATTCTTTTTTGTCTTCTTTCCGCAGAATTGTTTACGCTAAGAAGGTGCTAATAGATAATTTACCCACAGATTTATGCCCTGTATACATACTCTCAACAAATAGTTGTAAATATTACGCTTATTTCACAGAATAAAACTAAATCAATATTTTTGTACGTAGAAACAATCAGTAGTACTTTGTGGGAAATTATTTTCATTCCTATTATACTTATTAAATATGGGTGAGGCTAAAATGATATCATGTTTGTATATTAGACTTTAAATACTTTACATGTATATAGTTATAGATTTAATGATCGATTAATACATTCATTTGAAAACTAAGACTTGCATAAGGTTTGCTTCATCGTCAACATGTTGTAAATATTTTCAATAGAAATATTTTCTGAAAGTTTTCGTGATATATAACCTACAAAAAGCAGATAAAACAATATTCATATTTACAACTCAAAAGAAATGCCAATTAATGTTTCATATTCACAGGGAAAATCAATAAATTATAGGCCTAATTGTTTCAGCAATTTTTAAAATTGAGTTTCTGCCAAATTCTTAATATTGTCTAATCATGCAATAGGTCGATACAAAACAGCATTCGCTTATACAATGTATCTTGTTCATTTTTATTTGATTATTAAACTGAAAAGATTTAATATAAAAAATGCACAGTAATAGTCACTGAAATCATTATAACGAAACTAAATCCTACACACACAAGTCAAAATTATACCTTACACACTCTCTATTGGCCAGCGGTCATTCTATCATCACCGTTGGGCTAACTGTAATATATAAACATATCCCCGGTAGTAGTTTTTCTTCTTCTATTAATTTAATAGCTAGATATGTACACAAATGCAGTTGAGTTATGTGCCACAAATGACGATTTGTTCGTTCCATTTATCGCATAAGTAGATATTTTTGTTTTCGAGATTATCACAGATGGAGAGATCATTTCAGTGTAGTTTATTATGGCTTTTGTTGATTGTCATATATCCCTGTTGTTTGTTTGTTTGTTGATTATTTTAGAATAAACCTGATGAAAAATTCTAATTCAAATTGTTGTCGTTATGTTTTATATAAAACGTAAGCCAATTTATGCTACATATATGCAATCAGGTTGCTTACAATTTTACACATTTTCATTTTCAATTTTATAATAAGATATTGTCGAAATACATATAAATAGAAGTCACTCTTATTTTTCACAAGAATTTTATAAACTTCAAAGACAGCATTAATATTCTAACACTGAAGCATTCACGAAAATATTTGGATCCATAGCAATTTTCAATAAATCGATAAAAAGACTTTGGAGAACAAATTCCCATTACAAACGTGCAACGTAACCACAATGGTATGCACAGAAAGTACAATGCACCTATAGGATTGAATGTCCACTGTGCATTGTTAGTATACGATAAAATTCGATGATTGTCACCAAGTGTTAAACTCGATCATACATCCCAATGCATATCTCGAAACCTGTTATATCAGTTTCTATTAAACAATATGGGTACTTGTCTATATTTAAATGAACTATGGTCAAAGATTATTTTTCCTCAAATAGAAAATGGCAAACATTATTAAATGTAAATACTATATTAGATCAATGTTAAAGATGCTCCACCGCCGACAGAGCATAAATGATATTCATTATTTGAACAATAATTGGTGTTTAATCGTGTATATAATAGTCTAATTTACACAAAAAAATAATATAAAATAGTTTATTTTGCCTTTGGTGCATGCGCAATCATTACTTCATTCCATATATGGTATAGTGCTATGGATTTTTTTCGGGATGCAATTAATTATTTTTCATATTTTTAACTTAAGTAAAATTAGAAGCTCAAACTTTTCAATGGTGATAATGGTGTTAAGTAAGTAACTTTTGTAACTGAAGAAAAATACTAAATCGTCTGCTCCTGTTTTTAATTGTGAAAAAATACCATTTGTCAGCGGTGGAGCATCTTTAACGTTGTCTTATCACATTGTGTAGCATAATTTGATTACCTTTGATACTGTCAGGATCACGCTCTAATTTCTTTAAAAATGATATATTTACGGTTCTAGCCGATTTATCACTATTTGTGTTGTTTTTAATATCTTCAACTACATAATAAAGGCACAAAGGGTATCAAAATTATGTTTGTAATGGGGTGTGTGGCAAGGAGACACCTTGTAACCACCTCTAAAACATAATTTCGATAAATGCATATGAAGAAGGCCTCATGCTTTATCATATACCCTCGTACTAATAAATTTGATTATAGGTTGATTTTGACGAACTAAAAAAGCAAAGGGTTAAGTAATTGGCCTGGTGTCAATTGTGTCCACATTTTAGAATCATTATAAAACATATCATATTTATAATTTTAGCAAGTATTCTGTCACTCGAGAACGATGAAATCCTGGAAAACATTTTTTTAAAAGGTTTAAATATAGTTAATGATTTTTTTATCAACAATCGTCCTTCTAAAGGGCTATTGATTAATCAATAGCTATATCTACCATGATAAAACAACATTTAATGAAAAAATATTGTTAAGTAACATATATGATATACATGTACTACAACATTATTTTCTATTTTCCATGACAGTAAAAAGCCTAACAACTAGATATAATTTAGGTTAATGCAAGCAGTTGTTTTTTTCCAAATATACAAAATATGCTTCTCTTGATCTTTTATATAAATAAAAAAAGAATGAAAAAGTTTTAAAATGTACAACATGCTTACAACATCACATAGGCTAAAATTAAATTTTAAGTAAGCAAGGGTTTTCATATCGTTACGAAGACTATAAAGCATTTCCAACATATTACTCTGTTGGTCGGCATAACTCATACTCAATACTTTAAAATAAAACCATGCGATTAACCAAGGTTCCTATTTTCCATTTTAAAAGGGTTACCATGACGAACCTGTATGTACCATTTTGTTAAGAGCAATTGTATTCAGCATCCAAAATTATCAATAGATACTAATTTTCACTCCAATGGGAGACTGGAATGTTACTTGAGAAATTGAAAGCATGGCATATGGCAAAACATGTTTCTTAGTTACACGTAGGTACTTCCTGAATTCCAATTTCCAAATTTGTGTCGGCCCGAATTAAGATTTTGAAACCAAAAAACACACTGACACACTATTTCTAGCACACAATTTCTAGAGAGCAGTTTTACTGAAAGTTAGTGTTAACTGAGGTGACAAAGATCAATGTTTCCTTTTTTGTTTCCAATAACGTACATTTGTTGTAAAATAATAATTTCAAATAATTTTTTCTTAAAAATCTAAAGGGAATGATCTAACTATCAATAGGTATTTCCCCCTCTGCGCTTTTTAAATCACAAAAGAAAACCGTAATATCCATTTTGTAGGGACATTAGACAAGCTGTGGGCAGTTTCTATTGAATTTGTTACATCAGATTGAACACGACTTTAATCTAAGTATTATTACGTTTAATGAACGAACAAAATGCACAACATTTGCGAAAACGTCTTCAATGGATTTGAATTTCAACTGAACGTCAAGAAATATATCATGATACCTAGTAGTATGATATGATTCTGATTCTGGTGGCACCCTCTCTGATATTTAGAATAAAAATAATTCTGGGCTTCAATATTATAGTCTTTACCGTTTATCTTCTTCAATTGGCTATGCAGAGATAAGTCAATATTACTATTTGGTGACAGCGGAGAGCTAACCCTTGGTGACATTCAATTATTATATACGGGAAGGCAATACATCAATCAATAAAATAGATAGCAAATGTTACATTTTGTCATGTACAAAAGTGAAAAAATCTCCGTTAAGTTTCCATAACGATATGTTGTTGAACAAGAATACAGACATGGAAAGAAAGACATCAGCTGATTCATGTGTCTTAAAATAGATAAATGCCCCTCGAATATGGTTCAGGGTTTCAAAGTGATATTGCGAATTCCTTTCACAGACCTGCGCTGATCGATGACTCATGATACTCGCGAGGGAATCCTCATCACTGATGACTTCCTGCTTCCTTGGCCAATACAAGATTTACAGCGACTTGGATGCATTAGGCTCCTCGCTATATAGGAGAAACCAGCAGGCTAGGGACTTCAGATACCTCATTAGTGCTTGACACATGATTTGCATTTTTACCAAATATGCCTATCAGAAAATTCGTTCATGGCTTGTGATTTGATAAAGAAAAACAACAAGTCCTTCAGCTCAAATTGAATTTGGCCCTTATCGAATTTTGTGAGTTTTGCATTATGCCGTTATTGATTCTATGGCGTTCGCGGGTTGAAGAATTAAAGTTAACATTGCAGTCCTCATCTGATTTTTCTCGCATGAGTGCTAATGATTCGGTCGGCATTAGGTCGGTTTCCAGTGTAACGATGCTACATCGAGGCCTCTCGTGGTAGTAACTAGAGAGTAATCAGAACGCTCTGAAGAGATTGTGTTATC
Source organism: Argopecten irradians (assembly GCF_041381155.1). Taxonomy (NCBI): domain Eukaryota; kingdom Metazoa; phylum Mollusca; class Bivalvia; order Pectinida; family Pectinidae; genus Argopecten; species Argopecten irradians. The sequence goes on from NC_091135.1 coordinate 6,986,273, forward strand.
TTCTCAGGCGTATCGTTATCTGTTTTGTCATTTTATAATTACAGCTGATATTCACTAATGAACAGCATTAGAGTTCATTACAAATTTATGACGGTTCATAAATCAATTAAAATTAATTATGTTCTTAAAAAATAATAGAAATATAAAGTGTTTTGAAAAAACCCACTTAAATAATCATAACTCTCTTTCTGTGGAATATAAAAATGCTCTTAAGAAATAACGTTTTTAAACTTCAAATATGTATTTCTCATATGTGTAATAATAAATTTTAAGTGATTGAAACAAAATTGTGTTTTTATTATGTATAAACGTATTATATTGCATAATGCATAACGGTTAATTTTCCGCTGCCTTCTCGCTTTTGTATTTTATAACATATTAAGCTGCACACAAAATGAGCTCTAAGCTTTTATCGATTTCGCTACGTTGCATTTATCCAAGCTCCGAGAAGAACAAACATATTCCGGCAACCAATAAATGTAATAAATCCTAGGATGATAACAAGGATTAATATTGAGGTGTCTTTGTAATCTTCCGTTTTCTTGGAAACACCGCGTTGTAATAACTCCTCTAACCGTTAATTTGATAGCAAAATTACAGGATATTAAATGATCTATTGGTGAACTCCAGCTTCACGTTACAGAATAATTGATATTCCTCTATGAACAGCCAGCTCTACTAATCACTCCTCTTACAGGTTTGTCTTTGTTCATTAGTCGATTTGACCTTTATGGTCTATGAGATGCATATTGACGCTGATCTGAAGCCAGCTCGATGCAGATTAAAGACGACCCGTTTGATGTTCATACTTTTATGAACCCGCTGTAGAAATTGTGGGTAATCATGAAAAGGATGGAGCGACGGTGGTGTGTTATCTTTGATAAAATGTAAATCGGAGAAACAGGCATTGATTGTTTTGTTCTTGTTTGAAGTGTAACAATGTTTAGCCATTGTTTATTTATTCAATCAACAGAGCAACATCCGAAATCCTTTCTATCTGATTTAAAGATGCAGAATCGTTAAAGATGAAAGATACAACAGATCAATACTTATTCACGATACCCATAATGTTTTCATAAATTTATTTGTTCAATGGAAATCAATTTTGAATTAATTGGCCTATTTCGATCAAACTTTCAAGTATGTTATTAAGATATGTTTTTTTTAAATCACAATTTATGCAAATTACTATCAAATAATACAAAAATTATACTGAGATCAAATAACAGCTTTGAGTTTGCTCCGATAACGTTTTGGACTATATTTTGATTTCGTAAACAAAAAATGCGTCATTTAGTGGGTACTTATCTGTGTATGAATTTATAATTTCCTCTGTTTTATTTTGACACTATCTTTGAAAAATTGTTTCTTTGACAAGCAGAACATTGTCTAAACAATACAGATATTGATTTATATATATACATAATAATTTTATTATTATACATAATAATTATATATTAGTTACCGTTAATTAGTAGAATTATTATTTTATTTTATCATACAGTTACTTCTTCACTATGAAAAAAAGTTTTACTAAGCTTAATAACGTCCGTTAAGATATAGTAGAAGGTGTGGAATTAACTGGTATTCGTAGTGTTATATTTTACACCATACCTGTGTTCCTCATATAAACATATCTTATTATCTTATTCATTTTCTTTATAATGAATTGAAAACAAAAAAAAAAACACGTTTTATTTTTTTCTTACACAACAATAGAATGACCTCATATACTTTAATCAAAATTTGATATATGCTATCATAGATGCAATTTAAAGCTTAAAAACGAATGTGTTTAAATTAATATTACAGACAAAATATTGAATTGCACAATTCTCTACAAGTGCGTTTGATAATTTCCGGTGATAAGATTTAAAAACTAGCTTTAACATTTTCATGAAATTAGGTAAGGAAAATCTAATAAATCAGTAATAGTATAACTTCATCCTTATATCCAGAATCTGTTGTATCGCATGTCTGTCTGACTAATATCGTCATATGTATCGTGTTTCTTGTTTTTAATTTGTCTGCAAAACTAAACCCCAGATTTAGGTCAGGCACGGCAAGTACAATGTTACTTTGTTGCTTTATACATGACCCATATTCTTGGATATGACTTTCATGACTTTTTTAAGACATGCTTTGTTAAAATAGCGTCTTCATCACAGACAAAGGGCAATGAAGACTTCGTACACCCTAAACTAATCTGATTAGTGTACTGGTACATTGTATTGTATAAAATGCGTTTTAAATCTGCCGAAAAAACGTGAAAGAGAGGAGTAGAAGCGATATTGTTCTCATATCTTATAAGATCAATTTCCAAAATACTGGATGCAGTGTTATCTTAGAAAACCAATTTCTAAAATCCCGTCATATAATTCTATTGAAGAAAGGGCCGTTAGCAAAATACAATATGTTCATGCTGCTCTGATTGCCGTAACACTAAATGTGATAAACGTTTAATTCAAAATACCGAACATGTATCAATCAATATGATTATTAATGTATACAAATAAAAGTTCGAGAATGTTAGCAAAATACATCACAGCTGCTTATAAAAAGTCATATTCGTTATCTGATTACTTACGCTCTTCCTAATTTAACTTATTCTACATTTTTATGTTCGTATTATATGGTATACCATTTAAATGTTATGTAACGATGCATAGACTCAAAGTAGTTAAGAACTTGAACTTGAACTTGAAGTCGTTAATTATGATGTGTAAGAATTGTTCAATTTCTACATGAACATGTATGAAATAATTTACATAATTTCCGTGGAAATGAAATGGATTCCACATTAATTCACGCTGACCTTGTCACACATTACATCGATCGATTTTCATTTAGTGTTGCGTAATAGAGATCTCATCATTATCGAATATTTAGGAATGTAAGAGATGAGGTTTTTCTACCAAATATCAGGAGCAATTAGATTGATCTAATGTGAACAATCAAATTTGAATTAAGAATATTTAATATCAAAACCACCATATCATCAATTAAATTACAAATACTTCAGTAGTTTGAATGAATAAAAACATCTGATTAATCGTTCTTAGTTTTGTATATGAATTACAAAACGAAAAAAATATATAAATAAATAAACAAAATCTATCTACGATGCCAGTAAAATTATTATTACGGGCTATAACTAGGGATAGAGCAAAGAATTTACATAACAGACCGAATACGTTTCATATTGTATGGAATTTTGCCTGCAGTATATTAACTTAGGCAGGACATTTAAATACATGGTGTTAATGTTAAAAAACATAGCATATAATGGATGTATTATTTTGATAAAATAAAAAATCAGTACACTTATTTGATTTAATTACCTTTATCCGTCACAATGCTGTTATTTATTTGTGTTATCAAAGCTGATATAATTTCGAAAGAATGCGTATAAAAAATCTTTATATTTACCAAAACCATGAAAGTGAATCTAAACAAATTAGCATACAAGGACGTGCAATGTATAACCTATATCAATGGAATAAATTGTAATTCAAATAATCATATACTATACTTATATATATATATATCTACTATTATAGTTGATAATTTACATAAAACCTTAGAATGACATTTATCATATCATTAAATATGTTCCTTTAAGTGTGAAATGAACAGTGTAAAAGTGTCAGTCACCAGCCCCCGTTGACGATGGCTAGTGAGTGGGACAGCTAGGGTTGTAGTTATGACAATCACAGTCTATCTACTTCACTGATGACGAGCGTGTGTGGTTTACGAGCTCCTATTAAACCTTAATCAAAGTCAGAACCATGACGTATCTCCACGACAGTCACACTACACCTGTTGGCCACCAGGTAAACTTATACAGGAATAACAATTACAACACTGTTTAAGCGATACCTTCAGTGTGATAACAGTGTACTGTACACGTATTCATTTTAGCGCTTTTAAACTTCAGAATATTTTCTAAAACTTAGACGTATTCGCATTCCTGTTCGTTTTGAATAGATCAGTACATTTTTATCAAATTCATACAACTGTTAACCACTTTATTATCGCATATTAAATATTTCGCGTTTTCGTAATTTATGGCATATTTGCGAATACTTAACTTTGCGATCAAGGCTTTTAGTGACATTAGTGCATTCGCAAACTTTGCGTACTTACATATTTCGCGTAAGATTTGAATTTGCGTAAGACTTCTCTCGCCAAATTACGCGAAAATTGGTATCTCTCTAAATTAAGCGAAAATTGGTATCTCGCCAAATTACGCGAAAATTGGTATCTCGCCAAATTACGCGAGAATTGGTATCTCGCAAAATTATGCGAATATTATTATCTCGCAAAATAACGCGATAATTGGTATCTCGCTAAATTAAGCGAAAATTGGTATCTCGCCAAATTACGCGAAAATTGGTATCGCGCAAAATTAAGCAAAAATTCATCATCCTTGTAAATAAAGCCGTCTACAGTACTCGATTGATTCATTCTAGAGAGTTGGAATAGCCGATACAGAAACTAGCAATATAAATTATTCAACAACGTTTCGCTTTTGTCAATAATTTTCATACGAAGTTCAAACAATTTCATTACATATGTTCACATCAGTTCGCATGAGCTTCTGTACAAATTACAGTTTACAATTCAATAACTTTAAAGTTTCTTAGCTTACTTCAAAGAGACGATGGATTACCTTTCTTGCCATTACTATATTTGTTGATATATGCATTAAGCACATGCAACATTTAAGTGAGGAAAACATAGATAATGCCATTTTTCCAACGCATATTACCGTGAAAAGGTAGACAAAATGAAGATATCAGTGCTTATTAAAAGGAACTTTAATAACACACCACACGTCAAATTAATATTTCATCATATTTAATCCTTGAAGCAGATTACAAAATTGGTATACCGAAAATTATTCAAAAGATAATGAGACTACCCACATTTGTCCACTATTTTAACGAATCTTTGTTATTCAGGACAAATGGCCATAATTATCGAAATTTGTACTTCGTCAAATCTTTCTATTCTAGTATTTTGAACTCTTCCATCGAACAGAAATTCCACTTAAGGTTTCAACATAATTATCCGTTCTTTTTTAAATGGTTAGAATAAATGTCGACATGGGATATTGATAGTCATGCTGGTTAATCATTACCCAACGCAATGACATGAATATATGAATTAATGATTAATTGGCTCGTTAATTGGAAGAGCTATTACCATAGACAATAACTGGCAATAAATCTGTATTGGTGATATACGACACCATATATTAATTAGAAATGTCCTTCTAGCGACCTTGTCTTGTTTATAAATGAAGAAACAAACTTCGCCTTACATTGGAATTCCTCTAAGATATTTTTTGAATGTGATCAGTGATAGATAAATTTAATGAATTACAACCAAAATAATGTAGTTCCGTGTTCATTTTCACATTGGCAGTAGTGATTTTTGATTTATTACAGTCTATGGAATCAATGATTCAAATAATGCTGTATATATATAAATATACAGTTAATGTAAATATTAATATCAAACATTAAAAAACACAACAATAAAACAGTTTTTGTGTCGCCCTAGCGCTTTCACGGCTCTTGCCGTTCTTCAGGGGATTTGAAAATCCACATTACATTCATATATTAAAAAATACATTAAAAAAAATATACAGTTATATATTTAACTCAATATAAAAATTGAGTAAAATGAAACAAAATGTATATAGATCATTATGGTTATGGAATTATGGGTAGAGCACGCACTTCGGAAGATTGATTGTCCAAGCGTTCAACATTGAGCTAAATGTTCTCAAACATTTTCGTAGAATTTATATAGTACCTAAATCCCTGATTTACCTCAACATATTTTATCAATTTCTTCAGCATTCGATATAGACTTTCCTCGGAAAGGTCACAAATTTTATTCGGTGAATGATTAAAATCATTAAAAGAAATATTTAGAACTCGTTATCGCAAGAATTTCCTTCTAAATAAAGAATATAATATTTTTTCATGTTTCATAAAGAATGTCTTAATACTCCTTCATCATCTTCACTAATGTCACAATATACTTCTAGCCTTCAGTAACACTTAAGGCATTGCATTATAATGTGATAAAAGTGAAACAATCCCACCCTGAAACACGACAGATTTGCATGTAATACATATCTTATTAACCCTTTAATAAGTTAAATTGTAGGAAGTAACAAATACTTAGATGAATAGATCACCGACCTCACCATATGTTGACAAATTAAGGTGGTACTTCATCAATCCCATTTTAATGTTAATGAACGATAATCAATTAATAATAAAATTAACTCTAAAGTTTGCGACTAATGCGGACGTAATCTTAAGCAATGATACGAAACTGTAATAAATGCATATGATCCCGTAAGTATTTATCATTATTTTTGCATTAATTAAAAGTAAATGACATAGAAAATTAATTTCAATTAACATCAATTTTTGGTTCAAATGATAACAAGCATGTCATTGAAAAAGAAACCCCAAAAAAATAGGGAAGACAATATCTTTTTATCTCTCTAAAATCGTTTTCAATTTAGTCATTATTTATGTGAAGGCATCTGACTAAAAACATAAGTAGAGATGTTAACGTTTATGAATGATAGTAATAATGTCTTGTATTTCGACTGGAAAAAGGAAGAAGTCGTTAAACTCTAACTTCACTTTGAAATGTTTCATAGGTTACATTTGTATATATTGTTTATTAAAAATAAAGATAGCTTAACTTTCAAAGTGAAATAAAAGTTTACGAGTAGATTCTGCCAATTATATCCATTACTTATATAGATGTTTGTCTATATTGCTGAGATATCTAAATCCCCAGTATGCCAAAAAAGCATCAATAATAAAGACAATATCACAACTTTATTTATTCTTTTCGTTTTTCAGTTTATTTTCTTTCTATATTGTTTCGTGTTTTTCTTCGCTCTGTACGTTATGTGAATGATTCCTTCAATGGAATCGCGACAAACTGTTTTCCGTATATCAAATATTAATTGTGTTTATAATCTATAAGTAACATGCCAATCACTTAGATCTATATTATGAAACATATAATGTATTTCTGATGAGCTCTCCTCCTCCAACATTAAAAGAAATGTCCAGTGAATAAGGACGGAGGATGGTGTTTGGAAGATGGACAAGTCCGCCTATCTGAAAGGGGTAAATTTTAACGTTTAATGTCGATATCCCATAGTTGAATTAAACCTGTGTGGTACTCTTTGTGTGAATTTGAAAAAAAAGAAGTTAAAAACACTATCTGATATCATTTCCTAAATGTTTCATGAGCTGATTCATTATAATTACGATTAGTGCAAGCGACTTTTTGTGTTATATATATAATAAACTATTACAGGTTTTGTTAAATACTTAGTCGATACAATATTTAGATGTGTTATAATAGTGAAATCAATTTTTAACTAACACTAAGTTATAATTCCAAATTTTATCACCATGAAAGTAGCACCGATATCAATCTAATGGAGCATTAACATTAATACAAGATAATGTAGATATGTGTCACCGTTAATGTATCTATCAATGTCATCTTTATTCACCCGTGTGAATAAATAGTTATGTACCATATTTACCGTAAATCGTAAATGAAATAAAAACTGTCAATATTTTGCTTTCTAATCGGTATTTTTTTTATGCTAAATACAGTTTTTTTTAAAATGACTGTGTCGATTCATCAATTTAATTTTATGCATCTGAGTTTATAGTTTCTGTCTAACTCTGTCGCGTCTAATCCTGAACTTTTTCTCTTAAGGATGACAAAATAGCATCGTACATATTTTACATGCGTTTATGTGTATTTTAACACAACGTTACATAAATTATATGTGCAACAACTCATTATTCGCAGACAGATATCAATAGAAGCTCATAAAATTGTCTTGTTTCTTTTAAATAAGTGTACAGGTAATATCTGGCTTCGTCACATCTGCATTGATTAATGTATTTTAAAGTATAGCTTCTTTATCAAAATGTTCATAAAAATGAAATCCATAAATTGCTCTAGAAGCTGAAGGGTTCAGATATTATCATACAACTCTAAACATATATATTTACGACCGCTATGGTTTAGATTAGACTAACCACAAAATATTCATGCTAGCCTCGTAGGGTGTAGACAGTTGTCCCAAGATGATAACGATAAAAATCATATTTTGATTTTAAAAGAAAATAAATTCTACGTTATCTTTGATATTATAGCGGGGGACCCATTTGTGTTGTAAATATGAACCTTATCAATTAACAATGAGGACAAAATGTCTACATATGTGTCATTACCACCATCAAAACCTATTAATATTAAATTCAGTATTTCATACCAGTGTTATTCGTCATTTTGCTGAACAAGAAGCTGCATACAAGTTTGAATATAATGCCTTTGTTTGATAAAGTATTCAATGCATGTATATTGAAATTGTATCAAATTCCAAACACTAATTATTGATGTGTATTCATGCATATAATGAAATTTGTGGTTAGAAAAAAAAATTAATTACAATGTTTATTAAAATGTACATCAAAATATAAATATCTAAGCATTTTTTGATAGTAAATATGGCTAAATGCGTGTAGATTCCTTTTGAAGTCGTGAATTAAACCACTTAAGTCAATAATGTTTCCCTTCAAAATTTGGGTATTCGGTATTAATTGTTCAACATGAGATTAGTGCAGTGTTAAACCTCTTCTTATAGTCAAATATAAAAATAAAAACTAAATAAGTTTCAACTTAAACCGTTTTATCAGTAAACGTAATTAAATGCTGAGCTAATAAATCCAAATATCATTAAATCACATCGTGCTTAGACAACGCATCCTTGAAATGCTTCAGAAAATAGGGAAAAATTCATTACACGTAAAAGAAAAGATAAAACCGTTCTATCCATGTAATTCGAAAAGTTATATAGCTCTTGTTGATATTTTGTGATTATAACTACAATGGAAATTTGCATCGTGTTAACGTATTCAGTTTTTGTTGATTAGTTTGAGTCGACAAAGCGTCTTTGTGCTGTCCCTGAGAGGTAAGATGATAGCTTAGAGTCACAAGGCCGACAGGTACAACCGAATGATGGAATAACAGGTAAGACCCATTCAGCGTAAACTGACAATAAATAAAACGGCATTTAGGCAGTGTTTATTTATTTCTCATAAGCCAGGTAAATAACGGAGAGTCAGAAAGAGAGCTTAATACAGTCAATAGTTTGCGTTTACCTGACTAAACAGCTACTTGACAATGACATGTATACTTTTTTTAGCAAGAGTGACAGTGAAACTATGCGAAGTAATAAGAAATCTGAAAGTTTGTTTTTCATCAAACTCAAATAATTTGAAATCTAATAAGTGTGAACTCGACTTTCTTCTCAACAAATAACAATAAAAAAATTAATAGGTTTTATTTCTTTTGTATTTTTATGTGATGGATAATAATAAGGAAATAATTATTAGTCAAATAACGAATATCTATGATTAAATCGCATAGAAACCGTTTTCTTAAATACTGACATACATTAATTTTTTAATGATATGCCATAAATAATTTTTCTTTTTACTTTATAATTATTATTATTTCATTTTTATTAATTTTGACAGCAGAATTTTTTGCATGTTAATAATGCCTTGGCTTCCGAAATATTATATTTAAACATTACTTGAACATAAAAAAATAATCGTAAAAATTGTTTATTTGTATATTAATTTAACATTACTTTAGCGATATCAACGATATAAATACAATATTATAGAAGGTACCTATTAGTATGTATCAAAAATACTAAAACCGCATACCCCATCCATCATTGTTGACAATATTGGACTATAGAAGGTCCCTTGACGCCTTTTTAGCCATTGAATTTTCCGCACTGTCGCGCAAAGAAATAATCTATGATGTATACAGGCGAGGGTGGCCTTTTATTGGCCTTGTGGATCCATGTAGATATAATGTGTATATATAAACCACAAAGTCTTCACCAGCTCTCTTCTCACCTTCCGTTTGTGTGAGTCTGTGTGTGGGCATGTCCTGCGGTACATATCGTACACCTGTAGGTCGATCATGTTGTATATACACCTCGAGACAGGTCCACAACTGTTTTAAATATGTCGTAATGTAGACTTTATAACGTTTAGTAATTTTCTGTAAAGAGGGTATCGACAATATCTTCAAGGCATACTTAACGCATGAAAAACCGTATGGCAACTCAATATGCATTTCTCTTCATAAAAGTCAGTTTTGTTGACTGTGTGTTGAATCTGTTATTGAAGAACAAGTGTGTCGAGGAAAAAATGATCGGAGCTATAATTTGATTATTGCCCAATAGTGATAATGCATACATGGACCTTTAGTGGATCTAAAATACCGTTGCCACGTATTGGAACAAAACGTTCTTAGAAACAATGAATAATACAAAAATATGTAAACAGAAATGTGTGCAAGTGTTTTGAAAAAGGTGTAATTCATGACAGTCGCATTAGGATTCAAGATGTAGAGATACTTAATTGGTCATTTTTTGTCGACCAAGGTAGCTTATTGCAACTTAGTCATACTGGCAAACTTAGAGCATTGGCGATACCAATATAGTAACGCATACTACTATCTAATTAAAAATGATAAATAATTAGTTAAATCAAGTTTTACAATATCATGACAATGTTCTTCTGGAAAGACTGACTCGATCGATTATCTTAATCGAATCTGCTTCGTAAAGCTACCAGGTTATCATATTAATCTCTATACTCGACACCAGTCAACGTTATTTAGAAAACGTTCTCTGCTGAATTGTGTTGCTAGATTATCCCCTGACTTGAAACAAAGGGTAAATCTCAAGACAAATACAATCTAGCAAAGTTTAGATTATAATACTAATATTCCTGAGACTGTTGTTAGCCATCAAAATAAATCCGTGTCTGTGGTTAGGTTCTTGTCAGTATGGCTGAAGAAGTAGACTGATCCTTCCAGTCAGAAGTTGACTACAACTCATAAGTGATACTGGTTTCCAAACGTACTGATCATAAGACGTTATCATATTTTTTTTCATCAAAATCTAGAAATAAGTCACATACATGTAATGCACCTATGGATTAAAAATGATGTTTTTTTTTCTTTTTCTATATTTCAATGTGACGAATCAGGGTTGGGGGATTCTTTCAAATCTTGTTCAGACTTAAGGTATATTTTGAAAGGATACTAAAATATATTAGTTTGGTTAATTAGATTACCGTCCTGTGTAAATCCAAGGTCATTTAAGCCTCGTTTTAAGGGTGATCAAAGAGTTCAAGTACGTTCCTTACACTTTGTAGAGAGGCGACATTTACCATTTTTCACTTAAATCGCATGTGCGACGGCATTTTTAGTCATATTAAGTTCATTTTGAATGTACATCTTTTCAAAGTTCGTTGTGGTGAAAATATAAAGCATTAAAGTGTGAAATTATAACAAAGGGGTCTTTTTATGATAATTTGTCAGTGTATTTAAATGAATTTGAATGTTTGGCAAGAAATGCTTGAAAAATAACAAATATTCTGATGGTACAAACATCAAGTACACTGCTTCTAATCTATATGGTGGTTTTAGATACAGTAACTTTTTTCTGAACTGAAAATTGTGAAAACGCAGTATTTTCAACTTCCAAATTTCGGGGGTTGGGGTGTCATATGCTGCTATTCTGAGCAATGATAGTGACTTAATCATATATTACTATTATTTTCTTAAATATAGCACTCATTTTGTCAATTATACAGTATTCATACCTATCAGATAATTAATTCGGAAAATATTACTTAGCTTGTCATTTAATGATCAAAACGGTGATATTTATGTCAAATCACATATTGTGTGAAATAGATATCATTGGTTTACAATAAATAAAATAAAGTACATTTCCATTAAAGTGAGGTTTTTTCAATTTCAACTTTGGTATGAACTCCTATTTCTAAAAATCTTTATTAGAAAAAAGTTAGTGATAAGAAAAGTTCGACTTCTAAGCAGAGACGATCCTTATGGACGGCCCCCGTGTGTGTAATGTGTTGCGATGAGTGGATGTCTGTATGTTTGGGAGACTGCGGTATATTTGTGTTGTGTCTCATTGTAACAGTGGAATTCTTATCCTTTTTATGTTGCTTTTATAGACTTTGTTGCGTCCGAGCAAAGGCCCGGAACATAACACAGACGCTTCGTAACAGAGGCGCGAGCGCTCAAATGAAGGCCAAACGGTGGTGTTAGGGGGGACGTTGGAAAGAACAAAGTCAGATAGGTAAAAAAAGGTCCTAAATTGAGTCGCCTTTTACAGGGCTATAATTACAGTTACAACGCCCTATACCTGCATATAGTATGACTGAAGTGGCATTCCAATACACTATACTGTAAAACCAACTTATTGTCATGGATACTTTATTTCGCGTTTTCATGTCAAACTACCTTTCGCGAGGATTGACTTTCGCGTCATATAGTTTTACTATACCTGCATTTCAAACATCTTGGCTGCTGTGGTTACATTTCGCAAAAAAAGCAAAATTTAATAGAAAGTGAAAAGATGTGGGTTTACAATACCCTGACTCGGATACTTCTCTCTATCAGCAATTCTAATGAAATTATCTGGTGATTTTGTCACCATTAAGTTCATTATATAGTTCTCCATCTCATTGAATATTGTGACTTGACTCCGAATTGCATGATTCTCAAAAAAATTGTTCCAATCTTGAGATGATTTTAACGATGTCTTTATACATATAGAATAATTATGATTAAATGAAAATATGAAATGAATAGTACAGTTTTTCAATTGGTGTACAAGACGAGAAACATGTAACACATTGAGAAAATCTTCAATGAGTCCACCAGCGCTATCTTATAAGGGCGTTTTATTGTAAAAAATATAAGCAATCATAGCGGCGATTTAATTCGAATTTGAAGTTCCGAGAGGAAAAGAAGTTCTTGGAAATTCTCATAAAATAAATAGAAATGCGATTAATTCGACACGCTTTCCAACTCGAGCTTCATAATTATTGTATAGAAATCCAATAACATTTCAATACGTTATCGTGATCTATGTAAAAATGAATTCAAACATTTAACAACATTGGTGTGAGACAGCAAACTTTCTGAAACTATAGAAATAAAGTTTTGTATCAATACAACTCCTTAGAGACTTACATAACTTATCTATAGATTAATGTCTTCATAAATAAGTTCAAATTAGACTTTGTGTTCAATTAAGTACATTGACATTGTTAATATATCTATAATTATCCTAACTTTACATTATCGCAATGTAGAAAGATAACAAAACTATCAAATAATAGTTTCTATATAATGGTTTAGGTTTGGCAACGAATACGTTAAATGGATGCCAGGAAATGATTGCAATGACATCGTTATTAAACAAAAACCACATGTGACTGGCATCAGTGCAATAATTGGTTCTTTCAGAGTTGTTAATATGTAATATCTTATTCATGAGATGGATGTCATACGAACGAATCTGATATATTTTGCATTACGAAGTAGCTAACTATTTCTTTGAGGCATGTGTCATGTGTGTATCGCCGCCGGGGCAATATGTGCTAAACTTCGAGTGTGCAGAAAACATATCTCCTGAAATAATTATTTGTGTATATATAAATGTACTTATCCTCTACTACACGCTGATAATTTCGGAATACATCGAATAACATTAAAAGTGCATGTGTACTTTTAACATGATATATGGGGGTTCCTAAGGGGAAATGGTGAATTCTAAATTAAAATTACATAAAGCTGAGCTGCTGTTTACTGCTAGCTTTAACAACGAATGATCTTAACAATCGCCGCATACCTATTTCATTATTATGTATATTGGTGCTTTTAAATCACACTATTGATTGACGATAAGTCAATATATTAATATTGAAGACGCAGCACTGCTGGATAATGTGCATGCTATGCCAAACCTAAATTGAGATTGTCATCAATTGTTTACAACGGCTTTCGTTCGATACAGATTCGCAAACCATTCATCACATATCTTATGTCTGACAATAGCATGTGCAGTGATAGTTTGTGCTACAAAATGGAAACATTTGCATTAATTGTATAACTTCAAATAATAAAAAACGTAATTTTGATTTGGGAATATGAACCCATCTGCTGATATATCATCACGATTTCCGTAACTTCATCCTAATCCTCCAAGGACAGAAGAACACTTTAAATGGATGTTCATAAAACTGCAATCAGTGAACTTGGGAAGCCATGGACATATATCCATCTCATGCATAATATCTTAATAATGAGACACAGTTTGCTGCTAATAAAAAATACCATGCATTCACTCTCGAAATGCAAAACAGAGATTTCTGGCAAAAATATAGCTAATAAAAACAACACAGTGGTCTTTGTGCTTTCACTTAATCATAACGGGGCAATTTTCAAATTGTTTAAAATTGCTTTTACGATTAGTAGTTATGGTACCAAAAAATCATCACGTATTTTATGAATTATGTTTTCGACCTTTGTGAGTCGTACCTGTCAATATGTAAGAATGTTTCTCTTCCATTTATGTTCGCGTATAACTGTGTGGAAAATAAGCCGGATCACTTGTGCTTAGCTCTACTATTACGTAACACAGTCAGAACTAACCAATAAAGCATGTGTTTGCTTCCAGGCCACACCAACTCACCATGGCGTCGAGTTAAAAGTGTTTAAGTTCAGAGATCAGACAACTGTAATAATTGATCGAGTCCTATTCGTTTTCTGTAGATAAATGTGTATTCCTACGCAGCCAGCAATGATAATGTCCTATCCTTTGTTCTAGTCTGTCGCTGGGTACCGTGATATCAGTAACCTTTTTCATGGAACAGTCTAATGAATCTGCTTGCAGTTTAGCACTAAATATCTCCAAACACATCTCCCTTCCCTATATGAAATAACGGGGATTGGCTTGCGTTTTTTATCAGATGGTGTGTAGCCAGCAAGACGGAAGTTTAGTTTTTTGTCTAAATCTGTAAAATAGTTTCCAGATAACCATTAGCGGCGGATTGTTCGCAGATCACACGTCGAAGTTAACCCTAAATAGGTGTAATAAGTTGTGATGATACTAAATGTGTATTCTGACATATCAAATTAATTTTCAGGAAAAGGAATTGATATCAGCTTTTAGCTTGTTTTCCCATCCTCGTTGTATGTATTGGTGTATAAGTATGTATATCTTTAAATAAAATATATTTAAACTAAACGAAAATTATTTATTTCATTTACAAATATCGTCATTTGCATTAGCAACAATTGGGAATGAGGAGAGTTTCAAGTTTGGAAAAGTCCTTATCTTCTGATACGAAACGATTTCCATGACTTGATATATTACTCAAGAAGGTAAAGTTGAAATGAAAACAACCTAGTCCCGATCTATACTTCTACATCATCCAAACTCAATAATGTGTCATATCATTAAATTAGGTGTATACTCTTCAGTGGAAGTGGGTAAACATGTGATTGATCAGAATGATAACAATTCTGATCCCAGAATTGATGACTAAGTCCGGCTAGCGTTACGACAGAGTGAATGGAATTCTTCTACTATCGCCTGTGTGGGCAACATATTAGAGTGTAACCATCTTTACATCGGAACGATTTTGTTAAATTGGCGGAATAATGGTTTAAAGAGTTGCAATGTAATTAATTTAAAAAATCATACAAATTTGTGTTTGGTATTCCCGCTAATGAGAAGCCCAGAAAACCGTGTTTTACAACGACCTATTTCCGAATGGATCTGTAGTTATGATGCTATTGCCATTTTTATCACGTCGTTCATAGTCTATTGAAAAATGAAATGAACTTTCTCTCTCTCTCTCTCTCTCTCTCTCTCTCGAGAAAATCTTATTGTGTTAGCACTATGACGAACACTACGGTAAAACGCTTGAGTATGGAATCGAGTGTTCTATTGTCTGACAAATGGTTGCAGCAATACCGAAAAACATTTGGTTACATCTTTCTTTTTCATCACAGTTCACGTCGGGAGCATGTATACATGTATATCGTAAACAACATCCGCCTTTTCCGTCTAACCAAGTTTTGATTAAAAATCCTTTAAAATATTACATATTAATATAATAAATAGATATAAATGATAAACAAAAGATTTTATTTTGAACTTGGCACCACAGCTTATTTTAATTACGTTTCTGTCATCAACATTACACTTGGTAACAATATTACACTGGAGTATCACATTGCACAAACATCACGTGACCTATATACAGCACATCAATCACGTGAAATATGCATCACGTGACGGAAAAGGTAATCGAGCTGGACGTCAACGTATCACTTAATATTTTATCACATGATAAAGAAATCAGGCGACAAAGAACATATCGGGGTATTGACAGTTATTAAACTAGGAAAGGAACACAAACAATTGGTAACAAAACATCACAATTTCAACATAATATTGAAATTAAGAAACGTAAAGATCACGTGACTTATCACGTGACGTAAACATGTTGCAAAGTATGTCTTAACATAAATATCAAATGAAAAACATCGCAAATAACATCAAAATACTCAGTACAAGTTTAAACATAAAATCAAATGTTACCATAAAAGTTTCTTGGTCCACATAATAGCTAAAAAGAGTATACGAGTGTGCAAACATAACCAAAATAGTTTGTATAGAGTTCATGACATGACAATCAACAGCGTATTTCGTAACATAAGCAATATTTTTGCATACAGCTGATTCTAGAAGCACTACTTGTGCAATTTCAATATAAAATGAAGCATGTAAAACAAGGCAAGAGTACATTTAAGATAACAAAATGACACTGTATCGTCTCATGTTACTTGCAAACATACGTTTCATTCAATACATACGTTAACTAAGTAAAGATGATTTAATCATTTATCCGAAATACACAGAAGTTTTGTTATAATTTTTACAACATTTATAATTATCAAAGTTTTATCAACTGTTTCCTCGGTCAAAAAGCTGACTGAGTTTAATGAACATATTTTCAGTGCGTGCATTTGATATTCACAACTTGTCATCTAAATATACAAAAAATATAAGAAAACATTTTTTTTAAATTTCGAATATGACTATTTATGGTTCAGATAGAGATACCACCCCATTACTGCAAAACATTAAATTCACATTCTAAAACCGCAGACCATTTTCCCTGTACCCAGGGTTGTTGTGGTTCTTTATCTATAAATAGCCATCACGGGTGGCATGTGTTCCATTTTATAGCACAACCATCGTTAAAATGCTCTAAAAAGGTACTTCAAAGAAAATTGATCTGTCTATAGCAATAAAAGAATTTTCGGAATGTGTACATGAGTGGTGAACAGGTGAATATGTTGTAAAGGTGGAAACCAAAAGGTCAGCGTATTTCTAGATAGCTGCATGATGCCGTAAGGCTTTCTGGTTATATCATAATAAAATTTTTAGCATAGACTTCAGAGCACTCTGTTTTAAATATGATGTACCTACCACGATGTATCTTAATGCAGTATACATAAAGGATGTTCACTTATCGTTCAATAACAAGCTGAATCCGATACACTTTCATTTCGCATGATTATTCCGAAATATTTCCATATTTCATTTCTTAATCCCCTTCTCTCAGGCAAAACAGCTGATTTGTTGATGAAATTTATTTATAGTCCATTTTATCTTGAAAAATATAGATTAACATATATCATGTAATCAATAATTACTCACGGTAGCTCGTGTTTACAAATGCATATTTGTTCGTGCGTTTTATAATCATTATTCATTTAGAACCAGATGACTTTGTAGTTGTCTTCAAACGAAAGTGTGTTATTGCATTGCAGTAAATATCTACTTGTAAAAGAGTTAATAATACACCATAGTTAACAATACACCATGGTAGCTCTCTCACTCTTCCTTTATGATCGTAAATAAAAAATAAAATGCAACAAAAATGTTTAAGAAATGCAACTTGAAAGGAAGCTATTCTACAAAATAAACGACAGAAATATATATTTATCGATATTAGAAAAGTATCAAAAGAAATATATGTTTAAACTTTCATCGGATCCGAGGTTATTTGTTTATAAAACCATTCATCCTCTGTCTTGTAAAATCGTAATGAATATATTTTAAGATGTATTAACCTTTGTACAAATGAATTTTGGAAAGATACTTTTAAAGCCTGGTATAAAGTGAACAGTTCCAAAGAAGTTAAAGATTTACAAAATAAATCCTTTTTAACAGAAAGTATCTGGCATAACAAAAACATAACTGTTGTGGTAAACCCGTTTTCTACAGGGCTTGGTATAGATTAGGAGTTCACACAATTGCTGATCTTCTGAAAGATCAAATAAACATAAATTTTTACTCTTTTGAAGAATTTTTACAAAAATATGATAATTTACACACCAACTTCCTTCAATTTCAAGGACTAATATCTGCTGTTCGTAAACGTCTGCCTAACCCTCAGCCACAAAATCTATTACCACTTATACGTCCATATGTTCCCCTAAATATACAGATTTTCTTTTCAAATATAAAAAATTCAAAATTTCTATATGCTATTCTTAATAAGTCAGAAACTGAACCTACAGGTAAGCAGAAATGGCAAGAAGAATTTTTATTAGATGAAGAAGAGTGGAAGCATATTTTATAACATTCCTTTTAAAGTAACAAAAAACACTAAACTTCAATGGCTTCAGTTTCGTATTTCTCATTATATTCTGACCACCAATTCAAAATTATTTAAGTATAGTATAGTAGCTAGCCCTATGTGTACTTTCTGTAATTCAGAGAGAGAAACAATAATTCATTTAATGTGGGAATGTCGAGAAGTACAAAATCTATTGCAAAACTTTGAAACTATTTTAGATGCTCTTTATATTCCTTTTTCAATTAACAAACAATCCTTTCTTCTTGGTCTTACAACTAACAACCTTAATGCACCAGTTGATAATGTTATACTTTTAATCATTAAACAATACATTTTACAGAACAAGATGTTTTCATAAAACCTTAAATATAAACACATTGGCAAAAAATATAAAAGAATATTATAATATTCACAGACACATATCAAATGGTCAAAATGATTTTTTGAAAGCAAAATTTATAAAAAGTTGGAGTAAGTGGACACCGTTTATACAATTTGATATATGAACTCTTTTTACGAAAATAAATTAAGAACCAAGGATAATTAATTTTAAATCCTGACAACTTACCGGTATTACTTTCAACAAATTCTCTACCATTAAATAAAAAATACATATTTCCACATCTCGACTCTATCCTCCTATACAACTTTTTCCTCTCTAACCTATCTTTCTTAACCTCTTATAAATGTCATGTATGTCTGAACGAATGTGGGTGTATGGAAACCTTTGAATGTATATAATAATTTAAGTAAACTCTTTGGTATATGTGTGAGGGTGAGTGTTTGTATGTGTAAAAGTATAAATGTGAATGTCATGTAAAATTGATACAAATGAAATACTTTTGTTTTTGTGTGTTTATGATGTTAAATTAATTGTCTTTGTCTGTATTGTCTGTAAAAATGAAAATGATTTCAAAAATAAAAAAATTATAAAAAAAAAAAAAAATCGTAATGCTTAATTAAAATAATTCTTAGTAGTTAAATTATAATTTCATCGTGGATATATCATTTACATTTAAGACAGAAATTTTAAAATTGTTATTGAAGCATTTCAAAATTATGAAGAACACGAAAAAAGTGTAAATTATTGTGGATACGAGAGTCTATATTTCATCTCATATTTTAAGCAAATTTAATTCTGGTCGTTGTGTGAAATTTCAAACTGTAGATATTATACCAAACAAATAACGTAAATAAATAACTGAAGATTTTAAAACATTTTGTAGTTGATACAAAATGGTTTTATGATAAGCAATTTCAATCTTATTGACAAGATACTTTGAGAATTTAATATAACCTAAGTGAACTTGCTTTGACAATGCAATTTCTTAGAAGTCGTTAAATGACAATCTCAGTTAGTTATAAACCATTATCTCGTTATTTTCAAGAAGCATCTAATTTGTTGTAAAAATGCAGCAAGACAATCTTCCATAACATTTCCCCAATGTAAAAATTGTGCTAATATTACACATGAACATAATTTGTGTCATTTTCTTTTAAAGGGTCCTTGAGAAGAAGTCAGAAAATACTTCACTTAAACGAGCACAGAACTTCATATACTTGTAATTTAAATAATAAGAGGTTTAATGTATTCAATACCGGGTATCAGCATGAAATCCATCAAAGATGTTTTTTCGAAAAATAAAACAAACTTGCAAAAATAATCACAACAAAGCCTACTGCAACTAAAACTGAAAATTGTCTGAGGCTTTTCCCTTCATTTAGCCCAAGCATTTAATTGTTTTTTGGTAGTTTTTTTTGAAAATAACAAACTTCCATTCGTAAAATTACACAGGGCATGGCAATTAAATTGCTCAATAGACACAACACACATTTAGTCGCCCATGTGTCCATTTAAGACATGATGCGTATAAATGCCGTTGAATTTCGACGATTTCACTTTTCCTTTCACACTAAACAAACCTTGTTTCTTTTCTTTTGGTATTTTGTTACTTTTAGTATAATCTTTCGTTACCTTTGGCTTATTTGTAATAATTTTGTCCTGAAAGCGTGATTCGGCTATGTAAGAGAACTTCCCACTGCTAATTTTCTTTTTCTTTCCAGCAGTTTGTTTAAAAGCCCCTCTACTTCCGTTGCTATCGTCCACAGAGGGCGCTGTAAACGCTGGTACAGGACTATCGCGGCCATCATTAAAGTCATAAACACTTCCGCCATTGTTACTTAAACTGTTCACGTCTTCCAAAGGTTTGCATCCAGCACTATCTATGGAGAGTTTACTCAAGAGTCCTTTGCCAACAGTGGCGGGTGCCTGGCACGAAAGTCTGTCCAAATATTTCGATGTGTTTTTCTTGATAACTGGGGCACTAACGTCCTTTTGCGTGGAATCCTTCTCGGATTGCTGCGGTGGTAAGGGAGATTCGGTTATATGTTGTGTTTCATCTCTAGTCACAGATGACATCGTCTGCGCAGGCGCGGGCGCTGACGCAGTCACAGGAGTGGCCTGTGATGGTGGACTTGCTTCTGTCGCTGTTTCCGTAGGAGATGGGTCTTTTTCTTCCACAGGTGTTTCTTTCCGAACGTCCTCTGGCGTTGGTGAATGTTTCTCCATACATGGTACTTGTGTATCCTCACGTTTTCGTTTGTAGTTTCTGGCTAATTCAAAAACTGTGTATACCAGTCGTAAGGGCGATTGCTGTAAAACAATATGAACAAATGCATTAATAAATGGCTTCAGATAATTACAACACAAACTTATAGCAAGTGTTAAAGTAAACGATCATCAAAACTCTGGAAATCGAAATGATATTCTCCATATTTTTTTATTTTTTATAGTCTTCACTGTTCTTCTCGGTTATACAATACAATCGGAATAGCACAATAACTGTGGATAAATAGTGTTACATTATTAAAGTGAACACTGTTAACGATACCGGTATTCCTCAGGATTGCATTTACAATGACGATGCGTGCAAAGCAAGAGCATAAACGATTACAGTTGTGGAGTTTTGATCGTCTTAGCTAGCGGATTACACACAGAGATCAATGTTGAACTAAAACTTTAGGTGGTGAAGAGGGTTTTCAAGAGATATATTACACCTTTTGCAATATACCTTACTTTTATTCTGTAATAAGGAGATAACAAGTAGAATTCACCCTCTACTCCAGAAGGGCACATTTTGTCAAAAGTGAAACAATCATCGGTAGATTATCCTAATGTATTAATTAATCCCGAAAGGTATTATAAACACATTTTAAAGATGCTCCACCGCCGACAGAGCATAAATGACATTCATCATTTTTGGTGTTTAATCGTGTATAGATATGTCTAATTAACACACAAAAAATATAAATTATTTATTTTGCCTTTGGTGCATGCGCAATCAGTACTTCATTCCATATAGAATATAGTGCCACTGAATTTTTTCGGGATGCAATTAATTTTTTTTTTACCATTTTTAACTTGAAGTAAAATTAGAAGCTCAAACTTTTCGATGATGGTAATGGTGTGAATTAAGTATCTTTTGTAACTGAAGAAAAATACTTAATCGTCTGCTCCTGTTTTTAATAGTGAAAAATACCATTTGTAAGCGGTGGAGCATCTTTAATCAAATAAAGCGCATGCTACAAGTTGAAAACCCTTACCCTTCTCCATGTGTAGATATAAGCCACGTCCATAAGGGTAAAAAGATCATCCAGAGGTTCGAAGGAGTGGAAAATGTCGATCTGAAAATGCGCACATCTATGGTTAATAACAAATGGTAACAATTAAAGCCAACAATATGCGCATGTTTGAATTATTCTCTATTTTAGTATCTCAAACTCAAAAACAAAACAAATCATACCAAATGATAATTTTTTTGTTCAACCATAACTTTTTTTTGTTGCTTCTTACCTTGATATTGAATTTATTTTACCATAACTCTGAATGGAATATAAATGGCGTACCTTATAGCGAGATGGCAGATCAAATTTCATCCGAATGAATTTTTTGAGATGACCAATGGTCACAGCAGCTGGACATTGTAGATACCGGACATCCCGTTTCTGTAAAGTAAATAGCTATACGTGACTGAACCGTTCATGAATAAGCCAGACCAAGGAACAAAAAAATCCATAAAGGTAATGTTGTGAGTTACATAATGGTAACCGTATGGAATAGTCAAGAAATAACAAGAAATAACAACATAAAGTAAGGATTTGGAATGGAAAGATGAGATGATAGAGATACAAGACATTATTCATTTTAAATAATTTTACTCATACAAATCTTTGAAATATATCATTTTTTGAAACGTGAAATTTTAATCTAGACCGTCTCAAGCTATCTACTACCATCGCAATGTAGTATATATCCATAGATTTTATATATATCACATCTCTTACAGTATTTTCCTTCACTTTTTCAAATTGACAATGAACTCTTGAAGCCAAGTTTGCGTTTTTAATTTTCGTAATCCGAATATATGATGACTGTATCGTAAATTTTGCGATTTTCCCCTTTGTTGAACTTACTTTCATTCTATCTGGGTTCTCTTCATCGGGAGAAGAATCAATGACATCTTCTGGAATACATCTTCAACGAAAATACGATATTTATTCAACACATGTGTTTCTACAACAATGTAACTACAGAACCTTCATTATTTAGCCGTCCATAATCTTTATGACATTACATTTAAAATTTTAATCAAATTTGTACAGACCTTAGCATACTTGTAGGAAATATTCTGCGAGTAACTCGTTTTTTTTTGTCTTTTTAAATATCGTTTTAAACAGACGCATACTTTACCATGAATTACCAATGTTGGTAAAAAAGCGTTTAGAAGAATAATATTTGAAATTATAAGTAAAATAATTTTCAAAGATATCATGCAACTTCAGTTATGCAAAGAACAAAATAATGTTATTTTAAGTTGTGTAAAACGTCCAATGCTTACTCAGAATACAGTTCAAGCGATAAGCTTATCTTTTCGTCGTATGTGTAAATGAGCCTATCCTGATCCTCGTCGCCCTTTTCCTCGCTAGGCCCAGTGCAATTGTGAGCTGGCAACGAAAATATATCAATGTGTCTCTATTTTCTTGTATATACTTCACATACAATGGATTCGTATTCGATTTATTGCCAATTTATATCATGTCTAGACGATATTCCAAACCACTAAGTAAAACATATAGGTGTAGGGAAGGCAAGATTCGATGGTCTATAAATATCCCAAGAACATATTGGCAATTCGTCCATTCCATCAAATTTTTTAGTTTTTAAATTCATGTCTGTGCTCAACTTGGGAGCAATAAATTTAGCATTGATTTAAATTACGTCTATCTCATTAAACATAACCATCCATTTGTTTACCTATTTGTTGAGTGGACGTTATTTTGTTTATACTTATATTAAATGGATTCCTATAGTGAAATTAACCGCCGATTAAAGTTAAATGATAATCCTTTATTTATCTATCATATATAATGTTTAACCGTCTTCTAAATATTTGTATTACAAATATTCTTTTCATTTCTTTTCTTTTCTTTATTATTCATTTTTTTTTGCCTTTTTTAATATTTTAAACATTTAACAATGAATATATATATAATAAGCCATATAGGTTGTCACTGTAACAAGATTTGGTGTCAGTGCGCCCACATACTTAGAATGCAGAAATTTGACATCACCAAGTCGAAAAAATAAGTTATCCCTAAAATATATGTTCGTATGCAATATGTTATGCACCGAGTCATAGGGTGTAAAATCTGACAGCCTGGGTGGTGAAAATAACACCGATCTAAATAGGACGTCCCAGTAATTAATCATCACTCAATGGCTACGTAAACTGATATCAGGTTCCCAACGACACACATATCACATTACGTAACGGCTTGGATATGTAAACAAACGATTTGTCATACTGTCGTAGCATAAACAAAGTTAAACCCGTTCAGGCGAAAGTGTCAAAACAATTATCTTTACAATGCAACCTTTTTTTAGTTTATGTAATTCGAATCAATTTTTTTTTTTTCAAAATTAAGAATTCTTTTTCCATTAATGGAATTCTTTCAATGGCTTCAGCAAATAAACGAGGGAAACTATATCAATTTATTTAAGTTTGTTTAAATCTTCTATAACAAAATAGAGAATGCCCTTTTGATGATATATGTCTTTTCGCAATTGAAACTTTATTTTTGTATTTTTCGTTTATGTTAGAAGAATTCAAGACTAGTAATTCTTTGAAGTCGGCCTTACTTGCTTCAGGATGGGCATGGTATAGGTCCCGTCTGCGCTTCATTTCACCTGTGACGATACAAAGATTATAAGAATCACTTTTAGTAGACAATACCCATAGACATTGGTGGATGTTATATGAAATAAAAAAAGAATTGTACAACAGAGACAGCATCCCCTTGATTATATTTAAACAACAAAATATGGATGTCGCTATGGGAAAAATAACTGGATAACGGGATATAAATGCACAACCAAAATCGAAAGATGAAAAGGCAAAACAAAAGAAATAAACGTTGAAAACTGCAAAAATGCCGGACATTTAAATATTTGACTATTATTCGTTTCAAATATTACTCAACAATTTTGATCATCTATATCTATCTATATAATAAGTAAGTACTAAGTTTTAAACAAAGGGAGCAATTTTTTAATATAAAAAGGTATATATCAGCAATATATTGTATTATCTATTGTAATGTAGCTGAGATGTGTGTTCTTCGAAACAGCATAATTCAATAGATATCAACACTAGGTTTATATAGGTACTGAATTATTGGAGGCATTACACATATATGAAAGACACCAACATTTAACGCAGACCGATATCGTTTACATATATTTTTGCCAAAATGGCCAACCTACAGGGACGGCCCAATTAATCATAGCTGACAGGTAGTGTTTCCTACCGCTTTACACTGCACTGTGTGTAATCGACTGCGAATGGACAACCACGAATCAGTTTGAAAGAACACATGTATCTTCTACAAAGCTTGAATGACAACTCGCATTAATTATGGGTCATGGCATGAGACGGTTCGGATATGTTTATAAATAGTCAAATCCCCTTTGGTCGGCTTGGCGTAAATCACTGCTATCTGCTGTACACAGTTAAACATGCTTCATAATGTAGGTAATTACATTGTGACAATACATTTGATGGTGGACGTTACTGCGTGTTTACAAATAACAACAAATCCGTCGCTTTCCATGGCACGGTTATTGACAAGCACACCTTTGCTGGACAAATAATTATATATAAGTAATCTGTTTCGCTAGTCAAAATGGGAGTTACTTTAACAAGTTCTAAAATGCTTAGTCTACAATTTGAATGGGAACCTACATTATGTTTAAGTTGTTTAAATTCGTATATGCTATTCAATTATTCGTATATGCTATTCAATTATGACTATTCGATGTATCAATAGTATTCACATGTACTCACTATTTTAATATCAATTTACATTTATAATTAATACATTAGCCTTTGTATCTTCTTAGCATAATTTCGTAGTTTGGTTTCATCAAGTCATAATTACGTCATAGTTATTTTTAGTAACACACTCGAAGGTCTCAATAGTGAATTAAACGCTGTTCTTGAGCTCAAAATACCTATTGTGCATGATATATTTTAACAGTGGTCATATGATTGAACAATCAAAGTTATTATGCACTGAATACAGTTTCACTTTGTATTCCAGGTTTTGCGTCAACATATTTTTCAGTAAGACATTATGGAATTTATATGAATGTTGACCATACATATTTATTACCAGTAATTAAAAGCGGAATTTACAAAATTGAAAACAAGTTCGTTAGATACTTATAATAATTTTACGAATTCGTCATTAGAACCCAAATTCAATACAAAATCGAGTGTTTTGCAAATCCATCAGCAAAATGAAAAATTAGAATTTGAATTCACAATGTATTTTGTCCTTCTGAAAATTAAACTATGCTTGAGAAATGTAAAGTACTGAAATAAAATGTGCGGTGTCACCTTAATCCAAAACATAGCTTGTACAGGGGGAAGTGTATCATGTAACTCCAGCACTGAAATAGAAACTTCCGGTGTTCATTTCAATGGACGTTTTGTTATAAAACCAATTACAACACCTGATCCCAGTCACAAGTTATGCTCGTATGTAGTTTTTGTTTAATTTTTGTATCTCAACTTTAAATACCTGTGTTTATTTCCTTCAAATATGATAAGATGTTTATGTAAATAGAAGAAGCACATAAGCTAAATTAAATGGTGCAGTTTAGCAAGGCTGGTTCATACATGCAGTGATTGAGATGAAAGTAGGATATGTTTGCTCTGTCAAAACACTACAATTTAGTGATATCATGAGTTCCAATAGGAAACAATGGATACAGGACTGGCGTGTCCAAGTTCCATGAAATACAGTTAATTTGTGTATGAATATATGAGTTATATGAGTATATGTTCATGTGCGAAATGTTATAAGTATTTGTAATATATTTCTTTAGAGTTGCTTACTTTTGTACAAACCAGAAACTAACTTGTATACAAGGTCTTGTAGCGTTTTGTCCGATCTGAAAGTTAACAAAATAAACCATGAATATAAATCATCAATGTTATTCTTTTGACTAATAGCGAAATAATGTTACAAAACACTTCATCAATATATTCCATTTAACAAGTGCCAAGGAAATAAAGGTCATAGTTTTAAGTATGCATTTTTTCGTTGTGTCTCCTTTAGACATTGATATGTTTTCTGAACATTTTCACTCACATCTAGCAATAGTCTACTTCCGAACATTTTTAAAATGTACTTTAAAATGAAGGATAGCTTCATAAACGTCTGTGACGGACGATCGGGTAACTTTAGAACAATGCTTTCACGTCTCAGTGTAAATGATTTGTTCCTTTATTCCCGGAGTAGTATGGAACCTGATGGATTGAGAGACTGAATACACAGCACCTTTACAAACACTGCACAGAAATCAATTTTCAGTGCAGTACATTTGTTGTGGTAGGAATGTGAATTACTTACTTTACATTCTGTAGTGGTTTGGTCTTGTGAACCATGACATCACAGATAGGACAATATTTGCTCGATTCCAAGTATCGAACGATACATGTTCGGCAAACTGAAACAAACAGAGATGCATTTGAAAGAATTTAGTGTCCTTTTCAAAATATATATGTGCTATAGTGGCGAAGATGTTTAAGTGACCTTTTAAGGCAAATCAGTTTGTGGGATATCATTGTGAAACATCGTAGAAATGCTGTTATTGCCGCATGATAATGCTGCATCACTGAATCGTAAGACCGACAAGGGGCAAACAAAAGAACCATGGGTGACAGTATTACCTATAAGTATTTAAGCACTTTATTTCATAAGAGTAACAAGTTTTCGCCTACTTTTGTGGGAGAGATCAAACGCGAATTTAAATGTTAACATATATATGGATATTCGATTGATAGCAAACGTTCAAGATCGCGAATTTATGTATTCGCAAATACGTTGAAAATAACGAAAACGCAAAATATTGTACGCAAAAATAAAGTGCTTTACAGTATATACAGGAATAGGATTAATTTGATCACTGGTGATTAATATCTCCTCGACCCACTAAATATCGAATGACATCAATACGAAAATGTCTGCAGCCAGTCTATCTCAACGATAACTGTTTCCCTACATAAAAACACTGTTGCTACTTATTTCTCGTTTCTCTTTAAATTTCACAAGAAAGAGTTAAATGTATACATTCTTATATATATGAAACATCATGGGATATTGTTTAGTCGATAGCTCCCTTACCTCTGACTTCAGTTCACCTAATAAATCTTTGAATATTTCCTGTTTTGACATTTGTGTAATAACATTTACCATACGTTAAAATTTAAAACCAGACGTTGTCAGGACAATGGTACTAGCATATTACTATGACAATACCACAAAAATGAAACTCAGCAGCTCGTAATATGTAACTTGTTCTAATGCCACCAGAACAGTGGTAGTATACTTACATGAGTGAAGACATTCTATGATGGTAGCGGCGTCGATGTAGTATCCCCCACACAACACACAGATCAGGTGGGGGTTTAGTTCTGTTATCTTTATCCGTGTCGTCCTATGCATCTGGAAAAGTAAACAAAAGTTCATAAAGGGAGTGGGACGACTGGTATGTCCGTTCCCAGTGATGTGTTTTCGGAGTTTTGCGCTGTACGTTTAATTCTGTGTCTTTGGCGACATGCTTTCGTCACGAGTTTTGTGTTTTACGTGTAATTCTGTGTCTTTACCGACACGTTTTCTTGACACTATACAACGTAAGAGTCTCACTTTTACAGAGAGGACACAAAACGAATTGATTTTAATGATAGTTTTATTGTCATAAATCAATGACAACAGGATAAACGATTAAACACGTTTATCTAACGATTAAACACACGTTTATCTAACTTAATGACGTCCTCTTCCGAACGATTATACCAGAACCTCCCAAAACATACAGATATCATATATCAAACATGATTCCTGACCTTACAAACCTATGACCTTCAGTAAATCGTACACAAGTAGAAAATTTATCAATAAGTATATCGAACCTTCGGAACTATATGATTCTTCTTAAAATGGCATAACGTGCCCAGAAAACTTCGCAATATAAAGAATGGCATTTGAAGCAAAATGAGGTACGTACGCGTAACATCAACATGATCAACGGCCTTGACCTTCAGTATTCAATCATAATCGTAAGCCATTGTCATGGATATCTAACAACCATGATAAACTACAGACGCAATGAATACAAAGAATTCTAGATAACAATAAAATAATTCCTGTAATAACAATGTTAATTGGTGAAGTGTGAAGATAGTGAAGGAATTGAGACATCCGTGACCCATGACCTTTAGTTAATGACATTGCGGTTACAATTCTTTAAGAGAGAAAGCAATTGACAGATAACGGTCTTGGAATACCATAGCAGTTTAAGCACGACTTTGAATATCGGTCTCTCATGACCAAAATGTCCTTATATTACTATCACGTAATAATTTTACTTTCAAAACGACTTTTGAAAAAGACAAATGATGAATACATGTACTGAAACCTAAACCACGTAGTCATGAATGTTAGCTTCGTAGTATCGAATGGAATACACTAAATAACGAAAAGAATCGACCTTCAGTATTCTCTAAAACGCAAAGGTAATATATTTCTGTAAAATTGACAATTTTATATCAGACAAGAGAAAACAGCCTTTTAAACAAATTACATTCAGCTTCTGGGGGCTGTTACAGAACAGACGGACCATTTTTATGACATTTCGCCAAATTCCATAAAAGAACGGTGTCTTAACTTGAGTTAGAAATGGAAATTCGTGGTTGGAAGCATCATTTTCCGTGAAATTACTATGTCAGCATGCCAATAGCTGGAAATTGCTCCCAGGGGAGTTGACAATAGCACAAAAAGTGCTATTTATCGAAGCTCTGGCGTTAATTTGGTTTGGTTTACGAGGGCGTCACTAAAACGCGGAACCAATTATCGATTGGTTTCGTCCGGAAAAAAATGAATAGCTGCTCCCGGTTTATTTCTTAAACACATGGATTTGAATTTCAAAATCTCTGTTGCTGTTGCATACAGCTAAGCTCGTCATAATCTTCCTTTCTTTTAACCTACATTTTAGCTATTAAACTACGTAAACGCACAAGTTATCAACCAGAAGAAAATGATGATTGTAACACTAGGTGTAAGTTTTGGTGATGGAGTCGTTTAATTTTGTTTAACTGACAATGAAGTTCTTTGTAACCTATTTGACAATATACTATTTCTATTAAAACAGACTCATTAATAAGTACATTATTCTATTTATATCAAGAATAAATGTTTGGAATTATTAGCTATGTGCGTCTCGTAACTAAACCTTCCCATCCAATGTACTAAAGCGAATCGCTATTGGTGTACGCTGACATTAAGTCATTATTCCTTTAGTTTGGCGATTACGTAAGAAATGATCTTAAAGTTTATCTAAATTGGTCAGCGAGTACGTCTGATTATACATATCATCTTATAGTTCTTGATGAAAGCATCATTGTCCAAGCCCATGTTCTGTGGTCGGCAATAAAGTGCGAGACGTTACTATCAAGAAAAGAACCGTTCGATTTAAATACCCAGCATGTATCTTCGTACATATTTACGGTATTTAGACTTGTTTTTAAAACCATTCAATCAACCAGTATACTAAATTTGAAGACAGTTATTTTATGTACAAATACCACCTTACTTCACTACTAACCTGACACGACGATTTACCACCTCTTCGTTGATCGGCCTCCGCTGTGAAAGTAGTGCAAGAGATTTATACGCTAAATAGAACCCCGGCTTACATCAGGAGAAAAATTTCCATAACATAGAACCCTAAACATGATGAATAACACCGCTATTAAATACAGCGAATTTGAGATAATAAGCAGTGGAGTGACGGGACATGAAAAGTCCCTCGATATCACTTTTATGATAAGTTTTAAGCTATCATGAGAGGGAGACTAGCTAGCTAGCTACTCACGAGATGTGTGTACATATATTTATATGTATTTTATCTTTTTAATGGGTTTCCTCGATGGCTGAGCATAGCGAGACACAGCGCGTTTAGGCTACATACACAGGGAGTAACGACTCGTGATTTCAAAAATTTACATAATGACGATTTTTTCCATTTGTGGGGTCGAGCGCGTGTGTGGTTTAAGTCGGGGAGACCGTATAGTAATATACATATAGGTAAAGTCGACTCTGGATATGGCTCATTACACTCCAGGACCCATAACCCACAAACATTCACAAGAACCCAAGGCTATCTTCTACTAACTAGTACCATACGTTTTACTGAGAATAAACAGCTACATAAGAGGTATGTTCAAATGGTTCTCGTGAGTTTTTTAAAGAAAAAAAAAATCCCTGATTAATGTTTGTTTCAATTGACTTCAGACAGGCTAATTTAAATTAAAAATACATTTTTCAAGAAAAAGATAAAAGAAAAATGTAGTCATTTCGCTGTTTGTGTTTGTATTTTATGCCGAGAGTAAGCTTAATGTTCGGAAGTAAAATATATAAGGAATTACTGTCGACCATTAATCCTAAGTCGTTTCACTGCATTTTTTTGTCACACATTTATTTTTTACCTTCAAATATATTATTTCCTCCCCTTTTTTTACTTCTAAATCTGACTTTTACAACTGAATTTACGGGAGAGGATGGTTCATAAGTTGTTCACGTGTGCCTAATTCCATATGTATATATATGCAAATAAAATATGTTTAAATCAAAATCATAAAGTTTGTAATTTCTGATGTTTCCAAAGAACAGAGAAATTCCTGACTGTACAAGCAGTAAATTGCTTTACGTGCTATATTGTCAAAACATACTGTAGGTAATGTAGCTAGATTTTATATATATCTGTCATTAATTTTGTCATGTATACCATACTTAATGACAGAATCCCAACTTCGAATATGAACTTCCAATGTAAATACATTGCGAATATTAACAAAAAATTCATTCCCTAAGGTTAATTATTAAATCAATTAATGATTTTCATAAAATTAAATTATTAATATATCTCATTTCATTAAGTACACAAAGATTTAGCAGTGAATTGATATTTATTTTGAATCTTCAAAATCCATCATAAATGAAATAGCAAGGACAATCTGGACTCTGGAGCAATATTTTGGTAACAAAATCATATGATATGTCTGTAAAGATTGGTTGACATGTTGACTTTTTGAAATAATACATTTTATTTGAACTATCATCTATGTGAATCCAATGTGAATCGTCCATCCTAAACAATTATGAGCAAACTAAGCCAAACTAAGTCTCACCAGATACATTAAGTTCAAGAAAATTTATGAACATTTTAAACTGCATGGTACTTCTATGAAATACCAATCATGTGAATCTAACTTTAGAAACACTTTTAAAAAATAATGAATAGTCCATGATTGTTTTTGAAGATTTTTAAGCAGGATAACTGATGTGCAGTTTTGAGGAGCATAAGAATTGATCAATCTTAAAACAAAAGTACTGTACCAACAACATCTATGAAAATATATATGGAAGCCTTTTATTTTTCTTTACTAACTCTCTCTTTTTAATTCAATTATTCCTCATAACAAATCCTAAATTCATGAAATATTAATTTACAACATAATCACAACCTTTTAACATTTTGCATTTCATCATGATTCCAGGACAAAAACGGTTTAACTTTAAACTTAAGTTTGTTGTATAGTTGGTATCAAAAGCATGGCTATGGATAATAGATTTGAAAACATGCATGGAAAATGTCCCTTTTTAATAAATGCAATATTCATGTTATATTTTGAGCCCATGTTATTCATTGGATATTTGTGCTTTGTGATATGTGAAAATTTATGAACAAGCAAAATCTAATTGCAAAATAATTTGAACTTTTCGCATATTAAGCTGCGAATCGATCAAATGGTACATCAAATATATCTTTGCACTTATTTGTCATTTTATTAATATCAAATATAATTTATGTGTTATAATAAATGGAGGATAATTTTGGTATATTTAAAACAGTCTGTATTCAGATTGTCAGTGTATTTACATTGAATGAACTATCTACCACCAATCATGAAAAATGTTCCAAATCTATATTAAAACTACTTAAATATTGGTCTATATTTTGAACTGTCTTTTTATCATACTTCTTTATTAAGTTTACATTCGATAAATTGCGTTGCAAATGACATTTCAGCGAGGAGAATGTAAACTCTTTGATAAAGGTAACAGATTTAATTATACGATTGGATCAAGCACATCCTATTTTAAAGCTGAACCTGAGGATTTCTCTAGGTCTTCATTCATCCATGACACAGGAATGCTCAAAAAACAAGATCTATTTCAAACTAAATACCTGCAACTGGGTCCCTTGATTCACCTGTAGGTTCTTTGTGGAGACATTTTCATACCATTAACATTTTAAAACCACAAAACTCATAATATATTTCAATGCCATTCCAAGTTTATGAAATAGTTCATCAACACAACGTTCGATCTGTGCAAATTACAGTTATGCAAATTAGGCATTCCAAGTAAAAATGCTGCAATGTATGAACAACCAATCAAATTCAAAATCACTGGTCACGTGGATCTTCTGATATTTCCATATTGTTCACTTTACCGTAAACATGCACCAACGTTTGTTGTACCATGTAGAAATTTCATAAGTGGAAAATAAATAGAGAAATATCCGGAGATTCGTTGTTGGCATTCTTCATAACACACGTGGTATATTTTGTGGTATGGTCACTCGCGGTGGAACCACTTCCTAATGTCGCTTTGACTTGACCACCCTGTAGTGGCAATGCATTAAATTCCCATCTATCATGTCACGTGACCTAACAACTACGCCGATAAAACGATAGCGATCTCTTTTTAGCAGAAAAATCTAACCACAAACCGGCTGGGTCGTCTCCGGACTCCAATTAAAAGTCTGAACGTCAACGATACGTCTCTGCATATATACTGTATAAAGAATAAAAATTGATCTACTCCATTATAATATTTACTCCATTATAATTTCTAACAGAAATTTTATATCCCTGATCAGAGACGTTTTAACAGTGCTAGTTTAGAGGGCGATGTCATGTAAAAGCTATTCCTGTTATCGATATCACGTTGAACATAGAACTCACGCATGGTCAAATAGCATACATCAAATGTCTCTTTTGACGCAAAATTAAACTGGTTTGTAGAATCGCTTTTTATAACGAAATGCATTGTATGAAAACTAACTGCATGTTAAGGTCAATGAGATGGTTGGATGACAAATGTGTTTATTGAATGTCAGCACAACTTAATATATACTTCTCTGTATCCGGAAACGTAATTCACTTCAAATTCTTATCACTTGTGGTATTTTTCAGGAAGAAACGCGAATATCAATTAATGCGTGAGTTAAGAAATTCATAGCAGATACGAATAAGGAAGTTACATCTTATTTATAATATGTAATTTTATAAAATTATCGAAACATACTTTACAGTCCGGATTCGTGTTTTTAATTTCATTTTCAACCCAAGAGGTCAGTTGAGGTCATGACATAAAGATCATAGTTCAACAATGGTTTCCAGCTAGGCTGACAAGGGGGGTAGTCTTTTGTTGTGGCCATCAATTAGTTTGTTCTGTCGTTATCTCATGAATATTTATGATTTGTCATACATCGAAATCTATCTTTCTAATTAAGCACAAAATAATTCGAGAGTCATTTTGTATGCCTAAGTTGGATAAGTTATGGGGTAGAAATGATATCAGTATTTCAAATAAGAATTGTGTATATCTATAAGGTTTCAAAAATACGCTATATAATGTACCCAAGATCGACGATTAAAATACAAGACAAGTTTTCTTGCATACAAAACATATTTCTGGTGCTAAAAATATAACAATTTAATTCCTACCAAAAAAACTAAGATACGGTTACGCTGTACAATCACTTTAAAATAAATATATAGAGAGTTTACGTGTGTTTACATAATTATACCAAGGCATTTAAATTTATCAACAGAAAGCTGAATTTGAGTCGGGATTAGATTCAACAATGGTAATGCTGAGAAAGTAAACACATCTTATATGCAAATTACCCTATGAAGCAGATGTCGGTCGTTTCGAGGAGGGCCCTTTTAGAACTTGGCGCTGATTGGCTAATTTCTATGTATACGCACTCAGAAGCGACATCAGATTCCTGTCGGTCACACGCCACTGATTTCATAGAAATGTTTATAATACTTGGATTTAAATTCACTTTGAGATAAGATTTTAAGACTGTAAACTGACCATGTATTTAGTAACTTGATTCATTAAATATTTCATTACTTTTGCTGTTTGTTAGACATTTAATTCTTTTAGTAAAAAAGTCAATTGGATAAAAAAGGAAAAATTTCACAGAATTTAACAAGGAATTCATACTTGTTTGTATCAAATGTATCTTATTTTCCACAATTCTTTATTTCTTTTGAATATTAACACAATTTTCTATTTGTTGATAAAGCTATCAAAATATTAGTTTCTTAATATTTTTCTTTCATGAAAAATAAATGATGCTAAATTGTTGTATTTTAAGAAAGAATGTTTATTTTGTGTGTGAATGTAAGGTGAAGAATATTTTCACAATTGATACAATTCAGAATAATTTGATAATATTTTAAGCAATCATATTTTCTAGTACAAAAGTTAAGCCATATATTTCATATATATTTTGCTTAATTCTGCAAGTTTATTTAGCTCATTTCGTTTACATTTATGCATCTCTTTATTTTTTTAATATCATAGAAAAGATAAATTTGGTAAACCTCATATTTTTACACCACCCATTTGAATACCTTTCTTATTACAGTGTCCCTTTTATGGAAGAATATCAGCTTTTCGTATTTCACTATCTTATTTTAGAATTTTTGTATTATCTAAATTCCATTTAAGCTATATTTAATTATATTTTTTTATTTCAATGTAAACCACTTTCGTTTAAATAATAACTACATTTTGTATATCCCATCACAGAAACACATGTACACCAAACTTTATTCATTTCATTGAGATCATCTTTCCTGATGTAACATATTTAAAATAGATATACTAAGTTATATAATGTAGTTTAGTGGATTTGGTGGTATGGAAATTGGATAAGAATTAAACAATTTCACAAGAGACAAACATAATTTGTCCAGATTTGATTGTCTACAGTATAAATTATGACATAAAATTCATATAACTTTATGTTATATGCTCATGTCTTATACACAGTGATATTAAATTGATAAAATTAGCACATTTGATACCTTTCAGTCCATCATTGTTTTCTTTTTTGCTCTGATATTTATGCTTTAAATTAAAACAATTACTGTATTAACCAGGGCCTAATTAAACAGGCATGGATTTAAATTTCTCAAAATGGTCCTCAAACCAAATTATTAAAATTTTGGTATTGTCTACTAATGGTTTTTTTTCTTCTTGGTGTTTCCTTTTGATGTGAAAATTTGATGTAATGCATTTCTGGAGGATTTTTTAAGTTGCCATTTAGTTACTAAGTCCAGACATACACATAAAATGATTTCCTTTAAAAAAAATCTTTAGCAATTAATAGGCAATTTTGCTTCTTGCTGTATATCAAAAATATGGGCTTAGAACAATAAAGCATTCAGAATGGATCTGGAAAAACCCTAATCCAACCCATTCTTTCATTTCATTAATCATTCTTTTTAATGATTGGCCATGCTATTTATTTACTGAAATGAAATTTGTCTAACTACTTTACATATAATAATATATTTCAAAACAATAATTTTAGCAAGCTGATAAATTTATCTCATTTTTTAGTACATTTACTTATTCTGATAAATAGGGGTAGTGTAACATTTTATTTCAGTCATTTCCAAATTGGTTTACTTATAACTCATCTTAGTCATTTCATCAATTGAATGATTTCACTGAAGGAATATAAAACGGTTTTGTCAAACAGAGCCAAAACCACTGCACAAATAATTAATTTATGGATTTACTAGTACATATATCTGCAAATTTTAAGATATTTAAATTTCTTCTTTATTAATCATAATGTGAACTTAAAATCTAAAATAAATACTATATTTGCATAGAATCTGATATTGTATATAAATATTCCGTACACAAATTTAACTTTACATTTATTTATATAAAAAATAATAATTAAGTATATTTTTCCCCAAACTATTGTGGACGTGTAATAGTATTCGACTCGGAAAGTAATCTTTTTTTTTTTAATTCCGGAAACAATTAACCCGCCTTTGACAAGACCGACATTTAGCTAACCACTTTGGATCTGTCAAGGCATGTAATTTGATCATAGGCTGGTGTTACGTTAAGTAAATTACATAATGTTAAAACATGATTTATGACGCTCCCGCGTACACAAATATGCTTGTAAAGTACCGTACTGCCGTATGATTTACAAGCGTTTATGACGCTTAGATGAAAAAGTGACGCCTATTTAATGAAGTTGGTTACGAAGTATAAGAAGCCGTGTGTCATGATATTTACATGGGCGATAAATAGGCCATTATTCTCACACTAAACCGTCGACATGGCGACGACCGGGTCAGCCTCAAGGTGGTCACGTGACGGTCAAACACACACCACCGAAGGGGACATGGACAAATTACAGTTGTAACGAACCACGTGGTCTTGCTTGCGTTTTCCGTAAACAATAGAAGTATCGTTATAACTTGGATGGTAAACGTCTATATTGCCGCGGTACAACGCTAGATGACAAAATATTCATTAGTAAAGATGCTCCAGAGCAGCCGTGGACGACGTTATTCAAGCGTTCTAATGATATCAAAATGGCAACGTAACGTAACAATACGCAGTAGATATTTTGAGTCTAATAGTTCGGCGCGTGATTGTACAGTATATGTTTGTATTTTAAGTATTTTAAATTGATTGTG
Organism: Argopecten irradians; assembly: GCF_041381155.1. Taxonomy (NCBI): domain Eukaryota; kingdom Metazoa; phylum Mollusca; class Bivalvia; order Pectinida; family Pectinidae; genus Argopecten; species Argopecten irradians. Next base: position 7,024,353 of record NC_091135.1, read on the forward strand.
ACAGATTTAACTTTGACCCGTTTTCTAATGGTGAAACAACACAGAAAATTATTTGATTGCTTACATTATTAGTTACATATCTTAAGACCAGTACAGTTTTATATATACTGGATACGTGCTCTAAACATCACAGATACATTGAGCTGATACGGAGTTAGAACGGAGCCAAAGACGACATCACTATCTATCTAAGACTCTATCGAGCTACTATATATTGCAGCTAATACTGAATTGTTTCAAATATACAAAGTCTGGCCGTATTCCGTAATGCCGCGCAACAAAAATCAAAACCAAATTTGACATACTTCAACTCGAATATCCGATACCAGCTGAAGATTCGATTAGTCGATACGCAACTGCGGCAGCAATGTATAGACTAGTCTGACTATCTATAGACTGTAGGACTATTAGAATCAAATCACCATGGCAACCATAATACACTTGTCCACATTGAGATGAGCTGTTACAAACAATGGCACGAACGTGACGAGTACTTATTTTTTCACAATTGCTGCTTTCGTTTTGAGAGCTTGTACATTATTGCAGCGACTAGGTCACAAGTTACAACAGTAAAGATCATGATCGCAACCGCCAATCTAAGGTCACCGTAACAACAGTCCAAGGTCGTGGTCGAAACATCTCAGATTACGATCGCAGTAGTTTAGGCCACAGTTGCAATATTCAAGGTCATGGTCGCAACAGCAGAGATCAAGATCGCAGCAGTTAAGGTCATAGATGCAATATTCATGGTCATTGTGTTTACAGCATAGGTCATTATGGCAATAACGGAGGTCAAGATCGTATCAACCAAGTACTCGATTTTAAAGTGTATACAGAATGGTTTGGTATATAAGGCCTGATAAATGCTGATAAAAGGTCAGGGTCA